>NC_090451.1:585958777-586083777 GCF_031143425.1 Pleurodeles waltl
CTGTTGATTTACAAAACGGACTGAAATAAAGTTTGAAAAAAGAAATTGTTGTCTTTGTTTCTAGAGTATAAGTAAGAATCCCATGAGGTTAATAAATATTGTTATAAATTAATTTTTTTAGTTGCTTGGTCAGATGGAATTTCTTTGCTGACAAGATCTACAGTAATTACTGTGTGTTGTGAAACGTCGAAGTACATGGGGAACATTAATAGCAATGTTGTAATGTGGATCAATATTTAGGCTATGCTGATTATTTTTGAATGATTGGATACCTACGCTGTATATATCGATTAGATTTTTAACCTTTACACTACTTCATTTATGAACACTGTGCCATCTGCACCTTAATGATATATTGTCCTAATACCTGTTGCAAATGAATAATGAAAATGACATTGTGAGATGTTTAAACACTGGTATGCAATTTCACTTCTTGGGAATATTTGAATGAGTCCCACAGAACCATATGCTGGTTTTTGTCAGTCAGTCAAAGACCTTTATTTCGGTTACAAGAGCCACAAAGGCACAGCAACAATAAATAATTACACAGGATTAAATAAAATATATATATAAAATATGTACAGTACATGTGTATGGATAAAATAATACAATTAAATAAAAATTTAGTGCACTCCCGGAGTGAGTCTAACATTCTTGCTAACACCGTTATACAGGTAAAAGTTTCCCTCTGACAATCCAACTTGCCCCAAGGAATTTGGCAACAGCAATCACTAGCATAGGTCGAGTGTCTGATCTAAGAATTCGAAGAGCTAAGTCAGACCTGTGAACTCCCAGCAGTCTACAAGCCAGGGTCAACCATTTCCTGCGTGAAGCAGTGTATGCAGGGCAGACAAATAAGACGTGAGGGAGGTTTTCAATAGGTGCTTTGCAAGCTGGGCAGATTGTTGTTTTGTCATGTGACCAGCGACTAGTAAATAGTCTTAATGGCAGGGTGCCAATACGGAACTGGAAGTACAACTTCCTTTCTCTTGGCACTGTGATTATGTCCCAGAAAGCCTCATATTTGCATGTCTCTTTTAGGTTGGTGAAGTCACGTGATAGTGTAGAATGAAGAGCGACCCTCGTGTCTTCAGAGTCTACCATGTGCCAATACAGTTTTTAAGATCACTTTTTGAAGGAAAAGAACTTGTGGTTGGGGAGTCCCACAGTTCTCTGAGCCCAAGAGAGTAAAGTAGGCCCTTGATGTGTCTAAGCCAGGGGATACTATGGGAATGGTCAGCTTCTAAGATGTCCTGCAGGGCTGTAGTAAAGGAGATGAGCTCTGGGGTGGTCCAAAGGCGCCGCCAATACAAGGGGGGGCATAGACGGGCTTTGTGGTCAATGCGTTTCATGCCTAGGTCTTTAAAAAGGGGAAACAGTGGAGTACTCGACGGGAGGGACACTAGATTCCGTAAGAAATTATTTTCAGACACCTTTATTTCTTGGGCTTTGGCATAGCCCCAAAGCTTAGCCCCATAGAGGGCTGAGCTTACTGCCTTGGTTTCATATATCCGGATCGTGGGTTGTATTGGTTTGGTATATGAAAGGTTAAATCCCTGTATTAAGACCCCCGTTGTTTGCTTTAACTTGAGTGCTTGCTTTGCAATGTGTGAATTCCAAAGCATTTTCTCAGTTAACATTATGCCCAGGTAACTAAAAGTGTCAACCTTTTCAAGTGGAGTTCCCTCGAGAGTGAACTTTCCTCTAAATGAACTATGTGGATTAAGTGTCATCAGTTTTGTTTTAGAGGCATTGATTTCAAGTCCCCATGTGGATCAAAATTCCTCAAAACATGCAAGGAGTTTACGTAATCCACTTGGGGTCTTGGATGTCAGCAATGTATCGTCTGCAAAAAGCAGAACCGGAATTTTCTGTGTGCCTAATGATGGTGCATCAGCCTCCAGTCTGAGTAAAGAGGGGACAATATAATTTATGTACAGGGAGAACAGGGTGGGGGCAAGGACACACCCTTGCCGCAAACCCCTTGACAACTGAATTCGGTCAGTTAACTGCCCCCTGTCGTCCCACCTGACACGTGCATAGTTACCCTTGTGGAGCCGAGTTAGTAAAACAAGAGTGTGCTGGTTTTGTTTTTAGACCCAAGTTACATTGATTGGGCAGCCTGGGATTTGGTCCTTTGATTTTTATTAACTTTCTAAATGTGACACTTTCAAAATTGTGACTTAAAATCTGACTTTACCATTAAAGAGGATTTTAAATTACAACTTCTCAGACATAAGTATGGCGTTCCTACCTGCTCCCAATAAAAAGTTAAAACTTACTGAATGTAAGAAGGTAACCCAATGTTAACCTATGGGTGAGGTAGGCCTCACAGTAGTGAAAAACATATTTATGAGCTTTTCACTGCAAGAATGTGTAAACTTAAAAGCACATGTCCTCCCTCTTAATTACAGTGCACTCTGTCCTGTGGGCTGTCTAGGGACAACCTTGAGAGTGACCTATGTAATAAAAAGGGATTTTAGCCTTGGCAAGGGTGTTATATTACCAAGTCGAATTGGCAGTTAAAAACTGCGTACATGCTTCAATGTCAGAGGGACATATTTTAAGGAGCTGCGTAAGTGGGTGGCACAATGAGTGCTACAGGCCCGCTATCAGCATTTAATGTACAGGCCCTTGATATATGTATAGCACTTTGCTAGTGACTTACAAGTAAATTAAATGTGCTAATCAGGTGTAAGCTAGTTTTACCATGTTTTAGGTTGTGAGCACTAGCACTTTAGCACAGGTTAGCAGTGGTACTGTGCACAGAGTCCTAAGGCCAACAAAAGCGAATTAAGCAAAATGGGAGGGGTGAAGGCAAAACATTTGAGGGAAGCCCATCCTAAGGCTGACCGGTCCAACAGTCACAGATCAAGTACAACATTTACAAGCCATTGGGTTGAAGTCAGGTACATGTGCAAAAGCTCCGTACGGCTGGAGGAGTAGCACACCTTTAACAAGTAAGTAGGTTTGGGGAACTGCTGGTCACAGTCAACATCTGCTAGTGTAAGACAAATGCGACTGTGACAGTCACTTACATATCAAGAGCATGGGATTGAGCCCTGTTGACACTTTTTGGCCTCAGCACCTGTGTATCTACATTGCTTCCTTTGGGTATCTTCCATCGTGTCCTATCCTTTTTTCTTAATGTTTTACCCCGTATGCATCCGTTGGTGGTTACTTTAGGCCATACACTGCTGGCTTCTTGTTTTTTTTTCTTATTATTTTTTTTTTTACTTAGGTGAGTTTGTTGGTGCGATCCATGATTGGTCCATTTATGATGACATATCAGTCATCAATTCAACACTTTGTCACTGGAGAATAAATATGTTAAACATTTCTAGTGGAAGATATCTAGTGGATAATACCATTCACATATAAAGGAAGAGCTGTCTGTGTTTCTAACACACAAAAACCTAACGTACACTTTCTAAATGAATCCATTAAGCCCTTCAAATAGTAAAATAAAAAGTGTTCTTTTTCAGTTTATTTACATACGTTTTTCTTGTACAGCACTTCAGAGCATCACCCATTTGCAAGAGACAATGAAACTCTACATGATATACTCAGAAGCTTATTTTATGGTGCTATCTTTCTCTGGGAACACTTTACTTTTGCACTCCCCCTAATGTGCAGCTGTTGTATTTTCTTAACACAGTTCAAACCATTATAAGCAAACTCGGCGTTCCCTGTAGTTATGTATCTGTGTATTCACATCTTTCAATAACAAAACCATATGGACGGTGATGCATTGTGATCCTTTAAAAAAACATCTTTATTTGGAGATTATGAGATAAACGTCATTGTAGTACGTAAAACATCACTAGCCTATTGGATGTAATTACACGGATATATAACTACAGGGAGTGCTGAGTTTGCTTACAAAGGATTTTTGTGTTGGCCAACTTAATTAAGGGATTGTGATAGTTAATCTCTTTAACCCTTTGCACCCAGCTTTTGACTTCTTTAATTTTCGACTGATTGGTGACGGTGATATGTGCTGTTTACCTTAGATCCCTAACTGCCACTTTATTCTCATGGTGATTTTTGTGAACTCTTTTAGAGAGAATCACTTCTTCTAAATTAATGTTTTCTATACCATCTGAAAGATTCTGTGAACTAAATAAAAAATGATGTACAAATACCCTCCATCTGTGGTGAAAATTAATGGATCATTGGCACCAATGTAACACATAATGAAAAACATGCTTTCGATATAATTTTCTCTCTGGAATGTTCAAAATTAAACTATCACAGAAGCCTTTTTCCCTTGGATTCCTTGTAATTTCTCAAAAACAAGAAGGGTAATGAACACCACCATGGTACACTGCCTCATAACAGTGCATTATGTTTTGGCTTGCAAAATTGTACGTTTTGAAGTAGAGTTTGGAGATGGCAATGTTAGTCTGTGGTACCTTCTGAAAGGCAACATGCTCATATAACCCTCAGCCTACGGCCACTGTGTTCCTCAACAGCTGTCTCTATGTCCCCTATACCCTAAAAGGTCCAAATCCCCATAGCGACATATTTGTTATGGTTGTTTTGAAAAGTCCACAACAGAAGCAGGATTTGGATTGCTAGTGAGCATGTTGCCCGTAGTTCTCGGTGTGTTTGGCCAGTTTGGCGATTGGTCAAAATTGCCACAAATTGAAAAAGTGGGTAACCGAAAAGTCCTAGATTTTTTTTTTTTCACAAGCACACATTGTAGGCGGATGGCCTGGTTTGTAGTGGGTACCTTGGGTACTTACACCTTATACCAGGCCCAGTTATCCCTTATCAGTGAAAATGTAGTAGTGTTCTAGCAGCTTAGGCTGATAGAGATAGTTATACCAGAGCAGCTTAGGCTGAACTACGAAACCTGCAAAGCTCATACAATACCACTTATAGTTACACAGTACTTATACACAAGTAAAGACAATACTCTGTGTTACCAAAAGTAAAGGTGGTTTATTTGGGTGACACAGTACCAAAAATATCTTAGAGGCAATACTCCTTCTGGAGGTAAGTATTATACACAATATATACACTAGACACCAAAATAAGCAAAGTAATGAGACATAGGATAGTGCAAACACTATAGAATTCAATGGGGGAAAAAAAGTCTAGGGGCAACACAAACCATATACTAAGAAAGTGGAATGCAAATCACGAATTCACCCCTAGACTAGTGTAGTGTGTGCAGAATCACTGGGAGAGTAAGAATACAGTAAAGGTAAGTAAATAACCCCACCCCAGATCCCAGAAAAGCAGGAGTGAAGTACTGCAAGTTTCCTTAGGACACACATCACCTCGTGATTGGAATTATTGCAAGAACCAACCAAGTCTGCAAACAAAAAACAGTGGATTCCTGGACCTGAAGACCTGCAAAAGAAGGGGACCAAGTCCAGAAATTGAAAAGTTCCAGGAAGGACAGGAGCCCCTGCCAACCCAGAAGAGAGTGCAAAAGAAGAGTCCCTGGTTGGACGAAGACTGCAGAAATGCACCGTAGGAAGATGCCAGCGGGTTCCTGCATAATGCAAAAGATGTCCCACGTCGTGAAGTTGGATGCAGGTGAGTTTTGGCGCTGGATTCCTCCAACAAGCCTTGGTTCCGGCAAAGTCACATTTGCATCAACTAGGTGCTGTCTGGACCCAGGAGGGACCTAGGGGCCTCAACTCTATGTGAGGAGGAAGAGGGGGCTCTCAGCACTTCAGAGAGCCCTCAGAGCACCAGATAGCACCCACAGGAGTCCCAGGACACTGGGACAAAGGAGGTGCAAAATGCAGTTGGTGCAGCACTACAAAGGAAGGTCCCACGCCGCTGGAGAACAACTCAGCGAGTTGAGCGTCGCAAGATAGAGTGCTGGGGACCTGGGCCAGGCTGTGCACGAAGGAATTTTGCAAATAGTGCACAGAGGCCTCAGGAGGTGAAGAAGATGCAGTGCACAGGGGTACTGTCGTTCTGGGGGAGGCAAGGTCTTACCTCCTCCAAATTTCAACAGCAAGACCTCAGGACAGTCTGTGTCGATGGGGTCCACCCTCTGTGTTCCAAGGAGCACGCTCGTCACCAGGGGAGGAGTCCAAGAGAACCGGTCGTCGACTTAGAAGGTGCCTGCATGAGCAGGGGAGTAACTTTGTCACCCCATTGGAGATTTCTTCGGTCCTTCTGGTGCATTGGGAAGACAGGGAGTCCTCAGAGTGTCCACACCATGGAAACTGTTGCATTTGCTGGCTAGAGCTGAAGTTGCAGAATAAAAGTATCCCCTTGTGGATACTTTGTTGCTGTTACAGCGGTTCCTGGAGCAGGCTGCGGTTGATCAGAGGTCATAGGATGAAGTAGTAGTTTCAGAGGATTCCTGCTGGAAACTTGCAAGTAGAATCTGAAGAGAACCCACAGGAGAGACCCTAAATAGTCCTGAGGGGGGAATTAGCTACCTTATCGGGTAAGGACCTATCAGGAGGGGTCTCTGACGTCACCTGCTGGCACTGGGCACTCAGATCCCTCCAGAGTGCCCCCATACCTTGCAAAGCAAGAAGGCTGAAGTCTGAGACACACGGGAGGAGCTCTGGGCACAACCCCTAGGGTGGTGCTGGACAGGGGAGTGGTCACTCCCCTTTCCTTTGTCCAGTTTTGCACCAGAGCAGGGGACAAGGGGTCCCTGAACTGGTGTAGACTGGCTTGTTCAAGGAGGGCACCATCTGTGCCCTACAAAGCATTTCCAGAGGCTGGGGGAGGCTACCCCTTCCCAGCCTGTAACACCTATTTCCAAAGGGAGAGAGTGTAACACCCTGCTCTCAGAAGAAATGCTTTGTTCTGCCTTCCTGGGACTGGGCTGCCTAGACCCCAGGTGGGCAGAACCCTGCCTGTTAAGTGGCAGCAGCTGTACCTGGTTTGGCAGTACTGGGGGTCCTTCGTGGTGCCCCCAGGATGCATGGAATTGGCTCACCAATACCAGATTTGGACTGGGGGGACAATTCCATGATCGTAGACATGTTACATGGCCATATTCAGTTACCATTGTGAAGCTACATATAGGTATTGACCTGTATGTAGTGCACATGTGTAATGCTGTCCCTGCACTCTCAAAGTCCTGGGAAATGGCCCTCAACTATGTGGGGGCACCTTTGCTAATGCAAGGGTGCCCTCACTCTTAATAACTTTGCACCTAACCTTCAGCAAGTGAAGGCTAGACATATAGGTGACATATAAGTTACATAAGTGTAGTGAAAATGGCTGTGAAATAAAGTGTATGTTATTTCAAGCAGGCTGCAATGACAGGCCTGTTCAAGGGTTTGTCTGAGCTGCCTATGGGTGGCAAAAGAAATGCTGCAGCCCATATGGATCCATACCATATACTAGAGACTTATAAGGGGGGTCCAACGTGCCAATTGAAATTGGTAAATGAAGTCACTAGCCTACAGTGACAAATTTAAAAGGAGAGAGAGCATAAGCATTGAGGTTCTGGTTGGCAGAGCCTCAGTGACACAATCAAGCACTACTGACAACACATACATTAGGCCACAAACTATGAGCACTGGGGTCCTGGCTAGCAGGATCCCAGTGAGACAGGCAAAACATACTGACACATAGGTTTTTTTTTTATCTATGAACATTTGGGTCCTGGCTAGCAGGATCCCCGTGACACAGTAAAAACACACTGATACACACTCACAACCAGGCCAAAAGTGGGGGTAACCATGCTAGAAAGAGGCTACTTTCTCACACTCCTAACTAGACCCTGGACACCCCCAAGGACAGGGAGCAGTGTGTTTAAAAAGTGAAAAGCTCCTACATTCACTACTGCAAGGCCAACCTCTCCCATAGGATAACATTGGAGTTGCCTTATTACATTTTATAAGTGTAATTTCGATTTCGGAACAGATGACGGGTTCATGTTTGGTGGTTCTGAAATCATCATTTAAAATCATAACTTTTGGTGAAGTTGGATTTTAAATTGCAATTCTGGCAATACCGCTTTTAGATAGTTGGCATTTTCTTGCCTTAGCCATTTTGTGTCTGCAGCCTGTCTCTGCGTCTTACGACTGGGTGATGTTGGTAGTTGGGCTTTGTGTATTCCTCCTAGATACCCCCACACAATGAGACCTTAAATGTGAGTGGATGGGCAATTGCTGGGTAGATGGGAGGGAGGAGCTAGGCCCAGCCTCGCATCTGAATGGACAGTGTCCCATCTCCACACAAAGGGCTGCATACCCTCTTTAGTTAATCTGGAGCCAGTGCAGGGAATCTTTGCACTTTAAAGGCATGCTTCTAGAAGCTTCCCCCCACTTCACAGGCACAACTGTGTATAAGAAGAATCTCAGAAACCACAACTTCAGTACACTTCTCGATCTGTGGCTACTCTGCCTGCCAGGAGGGACTGCTGTGCTGCTACAAAGGCCACTCTGTAGAACTGCTGCTCTGAAGGAGCTGCTGCTCTGCTGTGCTGCTGCCCACTGCCCTCTTGTTCAAGGTCCAACACTTGCCAAGACGTCTGAAAGCCCGTAACCACGTCCACTTTCCAAAGTCATGATTATTTTGGTTCTGAGTGTATGGTGAGGTGTAGAACCCTACTTAACAGCAGGTGTTTTCCCAACTGACACCCTCTGGATGGCAATGTGTCCCGTGGAAATTGCAGATCTGCAGGCATTGATTGTACTTCAACTACATGTGACCCCATGGGATCAAGATTCTGTCCCGTGCTCCAGTGGGACCATTTGTGCCGTTTCCTCCTGTATTTTTTGTGTGGCAGGCACTAGACCCTCTCAACTCCCTGTTGCTTGTGACCATTGGTTTTGTAATCATTACTGAATTGTCCTCATGTGAAGCCTCGCACAATGGATTAGGGAAATGCATGTTGCCACTTTCCCTAGAAATCTCCCCACCATCCTCCCTGTTAAAGCTTGCTCTTTCTGCTGAAGTTGAGTCTGCAATCGATGATTGCGTTCTCTTCCTATTGGGGGAACACCTTCCACTGAATTGAGTTTATTCTAGCTCCAAGAAATATCTTTTCCTACTCTGATTTTGGGGATGCTTTCTCTGTTTATTGAGAACCCTAGGGAGAATAAAGTTTTTATTACTTTTTGTATGTCCGTGCCAAGCTGAACCAAAACGCTTGATCGTGGACCCTAGTCAAGCTCTCTTGTTGATGTTTGAAGCCTGCTACAAAAAGCTTTAGACGGACCAATGTCCCCTTTAATATTTTATGCCATGAGGTGAAGATTGCCTTGACTCGCCGGTGGGTGTGAGTTACAATGAATGTCCTTTAGAATGTTGTGAATCTCTAGAAGTCTAATTGGAAAAATCAGATGACAGTTCAAGAACAACCGGAAACTAGTCCTGCAGTCTCCATAACTGTTTCACTTGCCTTTTGTCGTCTGACCTGTGCTGTAAGCCTTATGAACTTTGAGACTAGGATAAATGTGCAGTGTAGTGTCTGCCCCCAATTTTTTGAGGAGCGTATCAGTTGCCTTCGCCATTTGATCCAGGCTCCAGTTGTAAAATGAGGAAGTTAATGATCCAGCCTTGATTTGCACATGTTGATCTGGCATGTATCCCACTTGTTCCTGATCAGATGGAATACCTGTGGATTCAGTTGCCAAGCAGTGGAATCCTTTGAATGCCTAGAATTCCTATCCGCAACCAGACATAACTTCCTGAGAGGTATTCTGCTGTCACTGAAACCTTTTTGAGGAGGCAGAATTGACAGAATTCTTTGGCTAGATCTAATAGAAATTTTGCCCTAGTACCTTGCAGTTGGTTTATGTACCAATAAATGTTCTACCTTCAGCAAAATTGAGGATGATATTCTTGTTTCTTGCCAAACACGTCACTGAGAATGAGCTCACTAGAAACTCCAGACATTTGATATGAAGTCCTGATTTTAGTTGAGACCACAGCCCCCCAGTAGTTATGTCTCCAAATCTGGCTTCCCAACCGAAGCAGCTGGCATTGGACTCTTGCCAAATTGGAACGGAACCAAAAATGGATTTCCCATAGCATGCGTCCAAGTGGTCTAGCTACCACTGCATCTCATTCCTGTGTTATGGGAACCATTTCCCCATAGGCAGGGCCCCTTCTTAGGTGGGATGCTTTGAGCCTTTGAAGGATCCACTAGTTCAGGGGTCCCTGAAATATTGCTGGTATTGAGGGTGCCAGTGGTACCACAATTCTCTCAGTCTCTCAATGAGACTTGGTCCCTCAGTGTCCATCTCAGTTCTCTTTGGATCAGCACCAGTTTCCTTTGTAGTAATCAGAGACTGTTGCATCGAATCCTAGTGACAATTGGGAAATCATAGACCGATCCTACCATGAGTAGATTTGAGCTCTGACTTTTGGTTGTTGACGATGAACCCTTGACCACATATTAAGGGTAAGCATGAAGTCCAGCTCTGCCTTTCATCTGACTGGATCCTGGTTCATGAATAAGATATTGCCTAAATAGACTAAACGCCTAGGATCCAAAAGCGGGAGGCTCATCATCACTGATCTGAGCACCTTGGTGAAGCACCAAGGTGTCGACAGTAGCCCAAAGGGTAGGCCGATTTAATTTGAAGGTCTGTCCATTTCTACAAATTTTGAAGGAATCTTGTCTGAGGGCTGAAGATTGGGATTGTAAGGGTTTCCTCCTTCAAGTCCAGCCTTAACATCCAATCAATTGGTAACAATGTGTTTCTGAGAGTATGCATATCCCTTCCATTTTGAAGTGGAGTTATACAAACCAGGGGTTAAATTCATTGAGACGGATCACTGGTCAGTAATCTTTGTCCTTTTTCTGGACTAGGAATAGGTTGCTCACAGAACCTCTCTAATTAATCTTGCTCTCTCATAGCTCCTTTGTGTAAGAGGACTTCTATTTACTGATCTGTTGGAGATTGTTCTTGCTGCGAGAACACCATACCAGTGGGTCTCCTCCTCTAAATCTGATCCCAATAGAACTCTATTTGAAAACACTTTACAGTCTGCAAAACCCAGAAGTCCCTTTTTTATTCTCCCACTTGTGATAGAAGCATGCTAACTTTCCCCTCTACTCTTAGTTGTGAAGAATTGGTACTCCGTACCTGTGGGTCCACCTGGAGTGTTGTTGGCTCCATGGAAGACTCCTGTATCTGCTGTTACCATGTATGGAAAATAATCCCTCAGATTTTGTCTGGTCCTGCCGTTGGGACATTTTGAATTTAACTCTCTTGGAGGCAGGGAAATGGAGTTGCTGCGTAAGCGACCCCAGTTTCCACTGGTCCCTCCCAAAATCTTATGTTACGGTTTGGTGACTACTGGGCTTTATCCAGTAAGGACAATGTTATCCCAAACTCACTGAGCTCTTTAATAAATGGGTCCATAAAGAGGTCCCCATCAGCTACCAAGCCTTCCTCTGTTAAGGCTTATTCTCCCAGTTTTGGGGCAATTTTGGCAAGTAAGGAATGCTTTCTTTTTGTAGATGGAACGTAATTAGCTTTTTGAAGGAAACACACCTTTTGTTGCACCCACCCAGACAAGATATCCCGGGATATTAAATTACCATTTTCTTTGGACATGTCCACGATATTTGTGGGCAGTCCAGTGATAGCCGGGAGCATATCCTAGGACCCCAAACAAGGGTGGTTCATCCACCTCTTTTAGTATTTGAGTTATTTGCAGATAAATGTAGCCATCTTGGTGACGATCCCTGGGTATAGTGCAACTTTGGCTGAGAGGACTGGCCCAGGCGACCACTGAGCACTTTGCCAAGTGGCTTCCTAATTCTGTGGCTGACAGTCTGTGCCACCTTGCCCGCCTGGGGTTCCTTTCTGCTGAATGCTGCTAGTAGATGCTGTCTTGATCCAGCATGTCTGCTTATTCTTTGGTGCCTGGCCTATCTCCTGCAGGGTCAGTGTTCATCTTGGGCTGCTTGGGGCCTCCTTCTGGTCTCCTAAGTGTCTACTAGGGCCCGGATCCTCCCTCAAACTTCATCTGGGTCTTGAGTCTCAGAATCTTTTCCATCATTGAGGGCTTCCTGCTGGGAAGTGTCCTCCCCAGGGGTGTTGACAGAGTTAAATTCATCTATTGCTGTCCTATGCCATTTAAGGAAGGTCTGCCTCAAAATTTCAAAGGATTCAGAGGGAGGAAATTCCATCAGCACCTTGGCTTTGACCTTTCCCCAGCTTCCTAGAGCACCTTGAGGTTAGGCGGGTATAATGGGCACCAAACCGTCCCCCAGTGGATGTTCATTGTACCTTGTGCTGCCAGTAGCAGTATGTCTCATCAGGGGCTTCAAAGTGGAGAAATTGCTCATTGTTACAATGAGGCTGGCATCCACAAATTCAGCATCAAGACGAAGGACCAACTGGTCTCCCAGCATGTCCCCTGTCTCATCTCCCTGTGAGCACCTGCAATACTGTTCACGTGGTGTTAGGGCTCATACTGATAAAAAGGTTTGAAAATAACCTGGACAGCGGTCGTCTTGATGTAGCAAATGAGAGTAGGCACTCAAGTTTCACCCTTAGATACCCATGGAAGAATATCTTTGAGGGCAGCAAATCAGTGAGATTCCTTTTAAAAAACTCAAGAATATGCTCTGTGGTAATTTCAGATTTTACCCGCTCTGAAACTGTTTAGATCTGTGGTGAAAATTACACCAGAATTACGACAATAATTAAAACAATAAATATAAGCAAACAATTGCTCAAGGCTCCCTGTTTAATACTAACCAGCCATAACAAACACCGATCTTTTGCTTGGTCACCTCAAATTTTTGCTGATTTCTTTTTGTTGGCCTTGGGGCTCCGAGCACCATACTACTGCTGGCCAGTGCTAAAATGCATATGCGCTCTCGCTAAAACATGGTTTGATTGATATATCCCTAATTGGCATATTTATTTTACATATAACTCCGTAGTAAAATGCACTGCATGTGCCCAGGGCATGTAAATTAAATGCTATGAGTGGGCCTGCAGCACTGCGTGTGCCGCCCACTTAAGTAGCACCTTAAAATATGTCCCATGCCTGCCTAAAGGCAGTGTTGCACTGCCATGTGGACTTAGCATTTAAAACCCCAGGCCAAGCCTTAGACTACCCTTTTATTACATGTAAGTCACCCCTAAGGTATGCCCCAAGTAGCCGATATCCATAATGTAATTAAAAGGCAGGACATGTACTTTTAAGTTTTACATGTCCTGTTAAGGAGAAACAAATTCCGTTTTCACTATTGCAAGGTCTACTCTTCCCATAGGATAACCTTGGAGATTCCTTATAACATTTAATAGACTTCAATTCCTAATTTGAAAGGGGTAGTCCTGTCATGTTTAGTACCTATGGAATTGAATTGATATATTATTGTTAATGTTAGTCAGATTAATTGTTAGAATTTTGAGAATTCCACTTTTAGAAAATTTGCATTTTCCTGCATTTAGCGGTTGGGCATGCCTCTAGACAGCCATGCACAAAGGGTGCTTAGGTGTGACTGATGGACCCTCAGCATTCTGATGGGGGAATCCTGGACAGGATGGGGAGGGAGGAGCTGGCCACAGCCTCACACTTAGACCTAAATAGGCTGTGTCCTGACCCCACACAAAGGACTGCACCCCACCCCGCCTCCCACAAGTGAGTCTGGAGCCAGGGCAGGATGGGAGGATCTCTATGCATGTTAAAAGCATTCTTTGAAGTCTCCCCCACTTCAAAACACTGGGTATAAGAGGTGTATTTCTGACCCTACCAACTCTACACTTGTGGATACTCTGCCAGGAATGGGGAATGCTGTGCTGCAACAAGGACTGCTACTCGGCTAGACTGCTGCTTTGGAAGAACTGCTTTCTTGCTGTGCTGAGCTACTGCCCTCCTTGCCTGGGTGAGAAGGACTGAACCCACAACACTTGAACCCAGAACCAAAGTGACTCCAGGTCTTCTGAAGTCTTAGGGAGAGAAAGGCTTTCAACTCGTAACCTACAGCACCTGGACTCTGCCATAATTGAGTCTTGCCTTGCCAAGTGGTGCCAATCCAGTCCTGGACCTTTGGAAGTGGGTATAAAGTGCTACACAAGGCCAAAATCCACACATTGATGTCATTGCACCACTCTAGACCTCAGCATCGTTGCTGCTATGAGGATCGGAACATTGCATTACTGACTGTGCGACACATCACTTCCATTCCTGATGCATCCCCAGCTTTGCACAGCTTGGAGCCTACATATCGCTTACATCTTAGGGATCAATACAGCGCATCTTGTGCTCAACGTTGATGTAACTCCGAACCAAACTACTGTTTTCAGCAGGCCAAAGCTGCCCTCTTTTACTAATCTGTGCTCCACTGCAGTCAGCCTGACTTTTCAAATTTGACCTGGTCTGGTTCCACCAGTTAGCTCTTTTGATGGTTTATGGTGTTTTATGCTTTTAAGCACTACACTTCAGTTTATTCTTTAAAAATTCATAACTCTGGTTCTACTTACAGGATTTTTTTCTTTATTGAGTCTTGTTTTGTTCATTAAATTAAGTTCTATTTTTCAATCCAGATGTATTTTTTATGTGGTGTTTTCACTGTTTTACTGTTAGGAGTGTTGCACAAATACTTACTTATTGTGTCTTAAGTTAAGTCTGACTGCTCTGTGCCAAGCAAGCTACCAGGGGGTAAGCACAAGTTAATTTAGGGTGTGTTTGTGATCTACCGGTGACTAGGATTGTGATTCATGCTTGGACACGATGCTTACCTTTGCCAACAAGAAACCCAATTTCTAACGCTCCCTGTAACACATCCATAAGGATGAGGAAAAGCCATTTATCTGGCTGCTGAGCAGTGAAGAAAGAGGACATGTTTTTCCTTGTGGGCTGTTACCTCTTGAACAGAAACATTATCAGTAGATTATTAATTCTTGTTTTTGAGTCCTAGGATTTGTAGCACAAGACAAGTTCTATTGTTTAATAAATGGCCTGCTGAGCTAATAAATGAAGAATGGTAATGCATAATCAACCTCCGGTCCTGAGATGATGATATACTATCCCATGAGATTTTCTCAGCTTGTGCTCATGTGTACAATAAGTAAACATCTTGAATGGTTCTCTCAGTTGCCTTTTTCATATCCCATCTGCTCCTCTTCTGCTGGTCCAGACTTTCTTGATTGTAAGCCACTTGAGCCTACTTGCCAAATGGCTAGATTCAAGGCATTGAAGGAGTAATGGAGCTGCAAGTTTCTTAATGGTAATTGCAGGCTTATGTTTATAGAATCACGCCTTTATCGCTCTGGCATTGTCTCAGATATATCCTGTATCAAAAAGGCAAATAACCATATAAACACATTTGTGGTCCTGCAATTAGTCATTTACTTGAAATATCCTATGTTCCAATTGTAGTGCTTTCCTCTTTTCTTGTTTTTAAGCACTTACATAAACCACCAGAAATGCACTTCTGAGTTCAAAGAAGACTTTTATTGTTGTTAATTCTTCCCCAACCGCGATTTTTATGTTGACGAATTAGTAGCTTTCAAGCACACGTTAATGCACAGTTTGCAATATACACAGCAGGTTATATTTATAAGATATTGAATGCAAAGCAAAACAAATACTTCACCGTGTGGGAAACTATTTACAGATTCATCTTTCTAAGGTCTGCAAGCTGATGACCCCCTGTCAGCCGCGAGAAAGAGATTCATCTACCCACACGGGATTGCTGGCAGCTGGCGCCAAGCTCCAGCACGAGGTCCGGCAGATCCGAATCTGAATCTCTGCAGCCTGTGACATTCGTTACAAAGGTGTGCCCCCTCCTCTCAGACCTGGGAAAACTGAGCAAGCCTTTTGGAGACTGGCCAGGTCTCCGAGACTACTCCTGTTCCCAAGCTCAAGCGGAGAAAAACAACCCATGTACTCTCTCTTATCAGGTCTAGTCTACTGTGAGAACAAAACATCTTGGTTCATCTTGTGCAAAAACACAGCTTGGAAAAATACAGCTTGGATTCTCAACTGCAATGTCTAACTCCACGTTAAAGGCAATGGGCAGCTAACCTAAGTATCAAATGCAATGTCTAGTGTCATATCAAAGACAATAGGCAGCTGAGTTGAATACATAATGCAATGTGTAATATCATGTCAAAGCCAATAGGCAGCTGAGCTGGATACACAATGCAATGTCTAATATCATGTCAAAGCCAATAGGCAGCTAAGCTGAATACAAAATGTAATATATGATATCATGTCAAAGCCAATAGGCAGCTGAGCTGAATATAAAATGCAATGTCTAATATCAGGTCAAAGACAATAGGCAGCTAAGCTGAATATAAAATACAATGTATAATATCATGTCAAAGCCAATAGGCAGCTGAGCTGAATATAAAATGCAATGTATAATATCATGTCAAAGCCAATAGGCAGCTGAACTGAATGCAGCACGTAATATCTAATAGCATGTCAAAGCCAATAGGCAGCTAGACTAAATACATCATGTCAAAGCCAATAGGCAGAATACCTAATAGCATGTCAAAGCCAATAGGCAGAATACAGAATGTACTAATGCAATGTCAAAGCCAATAGGCCGCTAGACTGGATACAGCATGTCAAAGCCAATAGGCAGAATACAGAATGTAATGGCTAATGCAATGTCAAAGCCCATAGGCGGCTAAACTGAATACAGAAAGTAATGGCGAATGCCATGTCAAAGCCAATAGGCGGCTCAACTGAACAAAACATACAATGTGCTACTGGTGAACATTGAGCAACTAATATGCGCAGTGGTGAAACACAAAGTCATTGGTCAAACAAAAGTAAGCCAATAGGCAGGACATTCCGCCCTTTGACCAATGAATTTTTGTTTCACATATCTCTTGTTTCAAACAAAAACAAAAAAAACATCAGCACAAAAAAAACATTATCAGCAAATCACATTTGAATGATCAAAGCAATACCTGTAAAGCAATAGAAGTGAATTTACATACAGATCTCATAACCTTTCACATCAGATACGTCTACACAAAAAAGACTGAGCAATTTGTACTCTGAATGAGTCTCTAATTCAACAGTGTTAGCAATTTGATGTGGCATGAGTTCTACTCATGTAAAGGGGCACGGTCCACCTGAAAGGTTTTCTGGAAGGTAAGCAAAAGTCAGAGTTCCATACGAGAAGGGGAAAAAAAAAAACACACAGCTTAGTTCCAGTGGAAGAATGCAATCAAACAAGTTGAACTTGAACTGAAGGCGCAGTTTGCGCAAAATGGATCCATGGCGCTGGCACTTTACTCAGCCAGGTTCAGGTTGGGGGTTCGGTCCCTTCCCCGACCCCACACGCACACACCGGAAGGGGGACCACACAGCACACTCGGGGACAGTGGCGAAACGTGGTAGGATTTGCAAAAGAAACAAGTATGACTTTTCTTGCAAATAACATTTGTCATTTAAACTGCACCCTTCCTCTTTCTTTCCCTGTTTTATAATCAGCAGGACGTTTTTGGGGCCCTTTGTTATATTTTCTGCAGGTTCTGGAGGGTCACTTGGGGCTTCAGCCCACACATCAGCACTGAGGTTTTTATCTGCTGCACCACAGCCTCCCTTTTCTTGCACTGTCAGAAGGGCTGGGGCAGACTCATTCTTTACCAAACCTCCATTCACTGCACTTTTGCCAATTTGGGCCATTCTGTCTCCAATTTGTATGAATGAATCAGATTCTTTTCTAGGTATCAGCATAATTTCGATTTTTTTCTTGGTAATTTGCAGCAATCACTCTCCCTAAAACCTGATCAAGTTGCCATTTCTGTTCTGGTAACTTTCCTCTCCCCAACTGCTCTGTGACTGCTTGCATGACAGATTGCTTTTGTGCGTGCTGCACAATTTTTATCAAATCTAGGGGAATGTGCATCTCTCTCATCTCTGCCCACCTGTAAGTGGCTTTTTCTCTCAGCTGTTCACATTTCTGGGGCACCCACTTAGCCATCCCCACTAAGGCAGAATTCTGGGTGTACACTTCTCTCTCTGAATTTTTCTCATTAACATCTGCAAGGTAATTGAACCAGTTAGGTGCAAGCCATGTGAAAAACCAAACTGCTAAAACATTAGCAATGAACCAAAAATCAGCGTAAAAATGACACATCTCACGTAGCTCTTGCTTTAAAATCTGACACACATTATACAACTCTGTTCCTTCTACTGTGCCATAAAATAACATTTCAGTCAATGAATCATTAGTAAAACAAACATGCTTTTTATCTTCAGTGGACACGAGTTCAAATGGTGCACTCAACTTCATTGGTGACTCTTTTACCTGTGGTACTCTAGCCCTGTCTTGCAAGTACCAGATCCATTGTATGATTCTAGCTAGGGGCACTATTTTCTTTCCTTGTTCTTGAGTTACATGTACATAAGTATTTCCTTCTTGCAATGCGCAGAAACCTAAAGTCTGCATTATTTCATTTGCCAAATCACAAGCGCGCAGCTGCATATTATTTTTCACAGTGACCATATACAAAAGTGTTAGGATTTCACTCAAATGAGGGCTATTCTGTTTCCAAAAATCAAACAAGCTAATGAAACTCTTTCGTTTTACTTGTGCATTTTGCAAACTCGTAAATCACATTCTGGTCTCTCTCGTCCGTCTTATCAGTTAAGGAATGCATTTTGGCTGCCAAAAACCCTGGCTCACACGGCTCTCAGAGCTGTCTTAACCCCCTCATTACTGGAATGGGAAAAGAAAGATTCTTCTACAACAGCATTTTTATAACTTTCAGCATTATTTTGAATTATTGTATCCTGGCTAATTTGCTCACGTAAATTCCTATTTTCATGTTCCAACTTCCTACATTTCTCCTGCATTTCTCTGTAAGCAGATAAAGGTATCCAGACCTTTCTGTCATCATTACTTCCAAAAGACACATTTTCTACATATGTACAACAGAAATTATTTCTCCAAGCACTATCAGGCAGTTTAGCTACACATGCATTTTCAAACATGGTCTGCCGTGCTTCTGTAATTCTCCAAACAGAAAACAATTCACAGTTTTTCATAGCACCATCGGGCAGTTTAACAACACATGCACTTTCAAACATGGTCTGCCGTGCTACTGTGATTCTCCAAACAACAAAAAACAATTCCTGTAATTCTCAAAACAACAAAAACAATTACACTTTTAAAATGTGCACTTAGAAATCCACTGACTCGTCAAACCCCTTAATCAACTCTTAATGATCTCTCCCCTTAATCGACCCCACTTCTGGTACCAAATGTAGTGCTTTCCTCTTATCTTGTTTTTAAGCACTTACATAAACCACCAGAAGTGCACTTCTGAGTTCAAAGAAGACTTTTATTGTTGTTAATTCTTCCCCAACCGCGATTTTTATGTTGACGAATTAGTAGCTTTCAAGCACACGTTAATGCACAGTTTGCAATATACACAGCAGGTTATATTTATAAGATATTGAATGCAAAGCAAAACAAATACTTCACCGTGTGGGAAACTATTTACAGCTTCATCTTTCTAAGGTCTGCAAGCTGATGACCCCCTGTCAGCCGCGAGAAAGAGATTCATCTACCCACACGGGATTGCTGGCAGCTGGCGCCAAGCTCCAGCACGAGGTCCGGCAGATCCGAATCTGAATCTCTGCAGCCTGTGACATTCGTTACAAAGGTGTGCCCCCTCCTCTCAGACCTGGGAAAACTGAGCAAGCCTTTTGGAGACTGGCCAGGTCTCCGAGACTACTCCTGTTCCCAAGCTCAAGCGGAGAAAAACAACCCATGTACTCTCTCTTATCAGGTCTAGTCTACTGTGAGAACAAAACATCTTGGTTCATCTTGTGCAAAAACACAGCTTGGAAAAATACAGCTTGGATTCTCAACTGCAATGTCTAACTCCACGTTAAAGGCAATGGGCAGCTAACCTAAGTATCAAATGCAATGTCTAGTGTCATATCAAAGCCAATAGGCAGCTGAGTTGAATACAAAATGCAATGTATAATATCATGTCAAAGCCAATAGGCAGCTGAGCTGGATACACAATGCAATGTCTAATATCATGTCAAAGCCAATAGGCAGCTAAGCTGAATACAAAATGTAATATATGATATCATGTCAAAGCCAATAGGCAGCTGAGCTGAATATAAAATGCAATGTCTAATATCAGGTCAAAGCCAATAGGCAGCTGAACTGAATGCAGCACGTAATATCTAATAGCATGTCAAAGCCAATAGGCAGCTAGACTGAATACATCATGTCAAAGCCAATAGGCAGAATACAGAATGTACTAATGCAATGTCAAAGCCAATAGGCGGCTAGACTGGATACAGCATGTCAAAGCCAATAGGCAGAATACAGAATGTAATGGCTAATGCAATGTCAAAGCCCATAGGCGGCTAAACTGAATACAGAAAGTAATGGCTAATGCCATGTCAAAGCCAATAGGCGGCTCAACTGAACAAAACATACAATGTGCTACTGGTGAACATTGAGCAACTAATATGCGCAGTGGTGAAACACAAAGTCATTGGTGAAACAAAACTAAGCCAATAGGCAGGACACCAATGAAACCCAAGTTTTTCTGTCAGAAATGCCACATCATCAGCTTGACAGATACAACATATGTGATTACTCCTTACTGGAAAATCATCACTCAGTGCTCCCAGAGTATCTTCCAATATTGTCTTATTAACTAAAACTAAACTAATCTGTCTCCTGAAGGCTTGACCTTATTAGTAATTATTAAGTTCTTGTTAATCTGGCATGGCTGCTACAAAAATGTTTTGTGATAAGCTTCCCGTTTAATATTTTGGAATGTTTCAGATATTCATTCTCAAGAAAAATGCCCTCAAACGATGGAGAAACCTTCCTAAATGAAGCATCTCTTTGGCTCTTCAGAAGGAAATGTGGTGTATTAAGCATTGCGAACTGTATGTTTCATAAACAGTTCGAATCCAGATCATCATTGTTACTAATCCAAAGATCGAGAAATTCCACTTTCTCTTCATTCCTTTTGGCTGTGAATCTTTTATTTCAGTTACATAGGTTTAAAACACAAAAGGAATTCATCCTCGCCTCTCCAGATAAACTGCAAAGGGAGCAATTTCAGTGTAAATTAAACTTTATTCAAAGAACGCCATGTAGATGTTTGCTACAAATATGAATTCATATCATATTGATTACTTATTTTAACAACCAGATGGTTTCACTAAGCTGATAGCAGTTGGTCTTAATAGTTGTGGTGTCAATATTGTTTCAACCAATCTGTAAAATGTTGGGTCACCTGGATGTGTTGGGTTCTCTTGCACACGACTCTATAGAAAAGAAAGATAATTATTGAAGTAATTGGTAGGGAAGAACTAATTGGACTGTCGACGAATTTGTATATGACATTGTGATTGTTTTTAGGCAGATATTATTTTATTGATGTTAATCCATTGATTTTGCCACCTATATTTGGAATGAGCCATTCTTGAGCCATTGTTTTAATATTATATGGATACCCAGGTCTCTTAGGAGAGTCTACTTAGAGCGGTTCCTGTTTAACATTATTTCTTTTTTTTATAAGCACAGAACATTATGATTCCCTTCCAGCAGAGAAATTTTACCTTATTTGACTGGAGCCAGTGTGGCACCAGTGACATTTGAAGGACCATCTTTGTTGAAATAACATTAATTTTCTGAGTTCCTGAGTAGTGTTCACAAATTTTGCTGAGGACCAGATGGACCACTTGTACCTCTTTTCTCCCTTTATAGATTTCACCGGCAACGTGCACATGTGCTGTCAGCAAAATCTATTGTTTACAAGCTTGCAAAGGGCTTAGATCCCACCCATTACTTACCATTACTTGGAATGAACGTCACTCTCACTTCCTTCATTCGTATTGATCAGCATTTTAAAATTTTAGGGGATAAAGCATAACAAATCAAGTATTTTCATGTAATTCTTTATCCTCCAAACTTAAAAAAACAAAACCTTTCAATATATAGTGATGGGAAGGGGTTCTGCCCTCAAGGGATTACACACACAAACTTATAGGAGCTACCTGAACAAGGAATTTTTGGAGTATTCGGTCCTGAAGACCCCTGTTACTGTTGCCCTTCTTATTGGTTAGCACCTCCTATCCTTCCAGTGTATCCCTGCTGTGAAGCATGGACAAAATAGAGCTTCCTGTCCACGACTAGTGTGCTTCTGCATGTTCTATTTGTTTTTTTACATGTTGCACAGCCTGCTGTGCAGTATGGCTTAAAGACTAAAAAAAGCACTATGACGCAATCAACTCATATTGCATCATAGCACTTTTTTTTCATAAGTTGCTGATATACTTGTTGTGCTGGAAGGCATGACAGAACACATTCATTCAGTTCTTTTCCCCTCAGTTCACTTTAAATACCAATGCTGAACTACATTTAGTGCAGTATTTGCTTTTGGCCTCCTAATTATCTTCTGTTTCAGCAGTCGCTAGCCTTTTTTCTCAAAACTTGTTCCCTATATGTTGCTTCTGTTACATATAGGATATGGCCATATGAATAACAAACAGCCAAACTTAGACAGCTTGTGCAAAATAGGAAAAGAAGAAAGTGGGACCCCTTGTGAGTATGGAAAGAAAGTAGTTGCAGAGTTCTTTTGGATAAGGCGGCTACTGTCTTTGAAAGCATTAGCCCTCTACTGTGGGACATCCCAGGGTGCCTTCAGCCTGGTTTTATGGTTATCCATGGCAAGATCCTGTCTGTGAGACCAGCAATGTGCAGGGGTCTAAGCTAGGGAAGTACGCTACCACTGATGAGATAGCCATATGAGAGGCTCGGTATCAGCTTGATGCGTATGTTCTTTTGAAAGTGGTAGCACATTCTCTCTCACTCTTCCCAGTTGTTAGTACAGTGAAAGCCAATTTCGCTACAAGGAGTCTCACACAGGTTAGTATGTGTCCTCTAGCAGTTAAGAATTATCTGTCCGGGTTGGAGCATAGAATTCCCATACCAGCATGAACTAAGCGGCCCAAAGGTGAAATCTAAACAGGACTCGCAGTCTGCAGCTGCCCTCCCCTCACACTGTCATCTGAATGCTCACCTGCATGCAGAAGCAATTTCTCATGGCCCATTGATGTATACTGTCGCGCTCATGCACTGAAGATACCACAGCATCTCTTGAATTCCAAAGGACAGATTTCTTCTAGAGAAGATATGGTGTAACAACCAGAGCTGCCGTCTATGGAACTTGGAAACTAGGTTTGAGTCTCACTGTCTGCTCAGCATACTGGAGTCCAGGCAAACACTCAATATCCCTTTCCCTTAAAAACAACTATTGGCAAGAACTATTGGCTTTGCAAATGTGTCTTAGCCATGTTGTATACCAGCGTGGCTGCTGTTCAGCATGACTAAAAGTTAGTGGAATAGAGAAGAGTGGGGTGGAGTGGCATAGAGTGGAATGGCGAAGAGTGGAGCAGAGTATTGTAAATTGTTGTGTATCGGAGTGTCATAGTGTGGAGTCACGTAGAGTGGCATAGAGTAGGGTGGACTGGTGTAGAGTGCATTGGCGTAGAGTATAGTGTATGAGTGCAGTGGCATTGAATGCAGCTTTGTAGAATACAGTGGTGTATATTAGAGTGATGCATAGTAGAGTAGGGTGGCACAGAGTTGAGTGGTGTAGAGTAGCATAGAGTGGTGCATAGTAGAGAGTCATAGTGCAGTTGTGTAGAGTACAGTGAAGTAGAGTGCAGTGACATAGAGTGCATTGGCTAAGCGTAGAGTGGTCTAGAGTGCAGTGGCATAGAGTAGTGTGCCACAGAGTGGAGTAGTGTGGCGTAAAGTAGATTGTCTCAGAGTAGAGTAGAGTGGAGTAGTGCAGGGTAGAGTGCAGTTACGTAGAGTGGCATAGAGTGTAATGGTAGAGTAAAGTGGTGTAGAGTGCAGTGGTGCAGAGTAAATGAGAATGGCGTACATTGGATTGGTGTAGAGTGCATGGGCATAGAGTTGAGTGTTAGAGTAAAGTGCATTGGCATAGAGTGTATTGACATAAGCACAGTGGCATAGAGTGAAGTTGCCTAGAATAGAATGGCGTGGCCTAGACTAGAGAGGTGTAGAGGACAGTGACGTAGAGTAGAGTAGCGAAGAGTGCACTGGCATATGGTACAGTGGTACAGGGTAGAGTAGGGAGGTGTAGCATAAAGTGGCATAAAGTGCAATGGGGTG
The DNA here is from genome assembly GCF_031143425.1 of Pleurodeles waltl. Taxonomy (NCBI): domain Eukaryota; kingdom Metazoa; phylum Chordata; class Amphibia; order Caudata; family Salamandridae; genus Pleurodeles; species Pleurodeles waltl. Next base: position 585,982,842 of record NC_090451.1, read on the forward strand.
GAGTAGTGCAGAATGGAGTGGTGTGGAGTGAGGCACAGTAGAGTGCAGTGGTGTAGATTGGAGTATTCATGGCGAGGTAGCACACTGCCATTACAGACAATACATTTTCAATTGAAATGACCAATACATTTGCACAGACTTATAGTTTTACTAATAAAACTATGCAGTCTGCAGACGAAAATGTGTGAAAATTGCAGTCTAATGATGTTGTTTGATTCATATTAAAATGTTTCCAACAACTTAAAAAATAACAAAAATGTGTGTCATTTGTGTTCCTAATTCTGAAATACTTAAACAGTTCAATTAGGTGTTGTTACCTCATAGAAGAAATGTCTTTCCGTCCCACAGTATCCAGTAAGATTGTCACATAAATCCTCTCACTTTGAAGTTGGAGAAAGAAAAGTAAACAAGTGCCCTCGGAAGACAGCACCTTACATTTGACCTCTGTCTTTGAATGCACAGCAAAAGTGACTTAAATAAGGTTTGAGCAGGGGAAGGTATGAACACAAGCTGGACAGCCTAAAACAAACCCAGCAAATTAAAGCAAAAAAATGTGAATTGTAAACCACAAAGCCAATGGTAAGCAATGGGCAGAATGCATTCCTAGGTCAGCTTTCTGAATGTCCCTAAGATGTCTTTAGCAAACCACAAAGCTGCGCTGTCTGATAGTCTGCGACCTAAAAATGAATGTGACCTTTTCTAATGTAACTAGTGCACAGGTGAAGCACTTACTATCCTTGTGTTGAGTTTGCGCTATATAACGCTGCAAGAAGAAAATACTTCTATTACCTTCTCTGCCATCCACCATTATCTAAATCAGGCCCTTTGTCTTATTTTTTAAGAAATATTTTTGCATGCTTTATATACCTGTTCTGTATGTCTGCCTCTATTATGCTAAAGTCTGTGCTCCGACTATTGCTTCATGTTAGCCTTTCTGAGACATGGCTGGCTAGCCCTCGTTGTTTTGATGACTTACAATAACCTGATCCATCATTCGCCCTTCAGCAAGTTTTGCACAAAGATGCAACACAAAGTGATGCTTGATAGTCATATAGCAAAACGTTGAAAAAATGGTGATGGACTGACAATTCAGTGGTGTACGCATTATGATTCCATTCCTTTTTGAACATCTCTTTTGAGAACCCAATAATCGGACCCTGCCTTTCTGTCACTTTTGCATGTAAATGGGAAATGTTGGAGGCGCTGATGTGTGACAGTGTGCCTTCAAATTGCTTTGCGTTCATAGGGTGTCTGTCCTAGACAGCCTTCTCAAAATGAGTCTGTTTTCCAAAGCACTCTCCAATTTCATGTTTTACCATTTTTTTTATGGTGTATAGTTGACTTTCAAGGACTTGAGAAACACCTTGGTTTTAGGTGGCTGCCCAGCCATAACTGCGATTGATTAAGTAAATCACCGTGGATTTTTAAAAACATGAAGTTGAATTACTTTTAGTTGTTTTGTTCCTTTTTTAACTAGCTAGAAAGTTAGTCTTTCAATGAGTAATGTGACAGATGTTGTAAAGTCCCCATTCTGGCGCCAATCAAGGGTGGCTAAGCAGTAATGATTCGGAAAGCTGCTCCCTTGTGTTGAAGAATTGGGAGAAAACGGCAAAGTTATTTACTACTGCTCACCCTCAGGCGCCCTGCTTGATGATCAACATGTCAAGTCAAGTTTATTTAAATGCATAGTTAATAAAAACCAATACATCATACATTTTGTTAAAGGTACTGTTCACCCCATGCAGATAAAAAAGCTAGAACCTTCCATTCTAGTCTAAAAGTTCTTCCTAGATTTATAACATATAAGTTCAATATATCTAACCATGATTTTCTTCTAATTATACATTTAATAAAATATTACTATTGTTAATTGTTTTTACTAGCAAAATACCTCCTAAATAGGAGTGAGTATGTTATAGTCATAGCCACGTACGTTTTGCTATAAAGTGCATCAATTTCCCACTCCCCTCATCTGATGCATGTGAATCCAAGTATGTTATAGAGGTATCTTAAACATTTCTAATAATCTTTCTTTAAAATAAGTTATTAATTTATTTACAATTAAATTAATACTCGGGAGAGCTAAAATACTTTAATGGATATTGTACAGGGGGGGGCTTAGAAGCCAGCAGAAACATATATTTATGTTTATACTAATTGATGAACTTGTCATAGTTTTTTAGATGTCAAACATAAAAACTTTGTAAGTCTGGCATTCAAGGTATAGTCAGAAGGTTTAACGCAGGCAGTCACCGCTTCTCTGCAGGACCGTATTCCCCTCTGATTGAATGCTGCTTTTAATAGAGTCTTACGCTCCTTCAATGGGCCATTGTAGGAGGCTGGACTGGCTTGTAGTGAGTACCAAGGGGTACTTGCACCTTGCACCAGGCCCAGTTATCCCTTATTAGTGTATAGGGTGTCTAGCAGCTTAGGCTGATAGATAATGGTAGCTTAGCAGAGCAGCTTAGGCTGAACTAGGAGACGTGTGAAGCTACTACAGTACCACAAGTGTCACTTGCACAATATCATAAGAAAACACAATACACAGTTATACTAAAAATAAAGGTACTTTATTTTTATGACAATATGCCAAAGTATCTCAGAGTGTACCCTCAGAGTGAGGATAGCAAATATACACAAGTTATATGTACACAATACCAAAAATATGCAGTACAGTCTTAGAAAACAGTGCAAACAATGTATAGTTACAATAGGATGCAATGGGAACACATAGGTATAGGGGCAACACAAACCATATACTCCAAAAGTGGAATGCGAACCACGAATGGACCCCAAACCTATGTGACCTTGTAGAGGGTCGCTGGGACTATTAGAAAATAGTGAGAGTTAGAAAATTAGCCCTCCCCAAGACCCTGAAAAGTGAGTGCAAAGTGCACTAAAGCTCCCCCAAAGACAAAGAAGTCGTGATAGAGGAATAATGCAGGGAAGACACAAACCAACAATGCAACAACTGTGGATTTCCAATCTAGGGTACCTGTGGAACAAGGGGACCAAGTCCAAAAGTCACAAGCAAGTCGGAGATGGGCATATGCCCAGGAAATGCCAGCTGTGGATGCAAAGAAGCTTCTACTGGACAGAAGAAGCTGAGGTTTCTGCAGGAACGAAAAGGGCTAGAGACTTCCCCTTTGGTGGACGGATCCCTCTCGCCGTGGAGAGTCGTGCAGAAGTGTTTTCCCGCCGAAAGAACGCCAACAAGCCTTGCTAGCTGCAAATCGTGCGGTTAGCGTTTTTGGACGCTGCTGTGGCCCAGGAGGGACCAGGAGGTCGCAAATTGGACCAGGAGAGAGAGGGGACGTCGAGCAAGACAAGGAGCCCTCTCAGGAGCAGGTAGCACCCGGAGAAGTGCCAGAAACAGGCACTACGAGGATGCGTGAAACGGTGCTCACCCGAAGTTACACAAAGGAGTCCCACGTCGCCGGAGACCAACTTAGAAAGTCGTGCAATGCAGGTTAGAGTGCCGTGGACCCAGGCTTGGCCGTGCACAAAGGATTTCCGCCGGAAGTGCACAGGGGCCGGAGTAGCTGCAAAAGTCGCGGTTCCCAGCAATGCAGTCTAGCGAGGTGAGGCAAGGACTTACCTCCACCAAACTTGGACTGAAGAGTCACTGGACTGTGGGGGTCACTTGGACAGAGTTGCTGGATTCGAGGGACCTCGCTCGTCGTGCTGAGAGGAGACCCAAGGGACCGGTAATGCAACTTTTTGGTGCCTGCGGTTGCAGGGGGAAGATTCCGTCGACCCATGGGAGATTTCTTCGGAGCTTCTAGTGCAGAGAGGAGGCAGACTACCCCCACAGCATGCACCACCAGGAAAACAGTCGAGAAGGCGGCAGGATCAGCGTTACAGAGTTGCAGTAGTCGTCTTTGCTACTTTGTTGCAGGCTTCCAGCACGGTCAGCAGTCGATTCCTTGGCAGAAGGTGAAGAGAGGGATGCAGAGGAACTCGGATGAGCTCTTGCATTCGTTATCTAAAGTTTCCCCAGAGACAGAGACCCTAAATAGCCAGAAAAGAGGGTTTGGCTACCTAGGAGAGAGGATAGGCTACTAACACCTGAAGGAGCCTATCAGAAGGAGTCTCTGACGTCACCTGGTGGCACTGGCCACTCAGAGCAGTCCAGTGTGCCAGCAGCACCTCTGTTTCCAAGATGGCAGAGGTCTGGAGCACACTGGAGGAGCTCTGGACACCTCCCAGGGGAGGTGCAAGTCAGGGGAGTGGTCACTCCCCTTTCCTTTGTCCAGTTTCGCGCCAGAGCAGGGGCTAAGGGGTCCCTGAACCGGTGTAGACTGGCTTATGCAGAATTGGGCACATCTGTGCCCAAGAAAGCATTTCCAGAGGCTGGGGGAGGCTACTCCTCCCCTGCCTTCACACCATTTTCCAAAGGGAGAGGGTGTAACACCCTCTCTCAGAGGAAGTCCTTTGTTCTGCCATCCTGGGACAAGCCTGGCTTGACCCCAGGGGGGCAGAAACCTGTCTGAGGGGTTGGCAGCAGCTGCAGCGAAACCCCAGAAAAGGCAGTTTGGCAGTACCAGGGTCTGTGCTACAGACCAATGGGATCATCGAATTGTGCCAACAATGCCAGGATGGCATAGAGGGGGCAATTCCATGATCTTAGACATGTTACATGGCCATATTCGGAGTTACCATTGTGAAGCTACATATAGGTATTGACCTATATGTAGTGCACGCGTGTAATGGTGTCCCCATACTCACAAAGTTCAGGGAATTGGCTCTGAACAATGTGGGGGCACCTTGGCTAGTGCCAGGGTGCCCTCACACTAAGTAACTTTGCACCTAACCTTTACCAGGTAAAGGTTAGACATATAGGTGACTTATAAGTTACTTAAGTGCAGTGTAAAATGGCTGTGAAATAACGTGGACGTTATTTCACTCAGGCTGCAGTGGCAGGCCTGTGTAAGAATTGTCAGAGCTCCCTATGGGTGGCAAAAGAAATGCTGCAGCCCATAGGGATCTCCTGGAACCCCAATACCCTGGGTACCTCAGTACCATATATTAGGGAATTATAAGGGTGTTCCAGTAAGCCAATGTAAATTGGTAAAATTGGTCACTAGCCTGTTAGTGACAATTTAGAAAGAAATGAGAGAGCATAACCACTGAGGTTCTGATTAGCAGAGCCTCAGTGAGACAGTTAGTCACTACACAGGTAACACATTCAGGCACACTTATGAGCACTGGGGCCCTGGTGAACAGGGTCCCAGTGACACATACAACTAAAACAACATATATACAGTGAAAAATGGGGGTAACATGCCAGGCAAGATGGTACTTTCCTACAGCCATTACAGATGCAGATCTGATGAGTAATGTCTTCCAGTCCACAGCCACAGAGCCTACACTGGGAAATTGTTGCAGTACGTTCACATGGGGTTAGATGGGCACCACCAGGAATAAGACCAAATCGCTGTCTGATAAAAAGATACTTGTCAGCTTTTGACCACCCGGCCTCCAGATATGGCTGATATTTCAGGAGTTTGTACTCATTTATTAGCATCCAAGAGTGCGACCTGGGTGTTAACAGGTTCTTATCCATAAGTACTGATCTCTTCATCGCTATTCAGTTAACGATTTTTTTAAAAGCACAATGGGAGATGTTTGAGTCCCATAGTTTCTGTACTTTCAAATCTTCTAATGCCTGATCTAAGTTGTGCCTGGCAGAAATTATATCCCCTTGTTTAACAGTAGGGGTTTCCAGGTTTTAATGTAGGTACATTTCCTTGCTATATTACCAAGTAGTAACCAAACTCTAGCCTAATTTGAGCTTGGGAAGTTCACCCTGGTAGCTGGAATAGAGACCTAAATACTTTTCCAGTTATTCCATTTTAGATGACAGCATCTTGCCCACGCAGACTACCATACCCTATCGTCGAATTTAGTTGAGCTGCAACAACTTGTAGCAAGGGACGGGTAGCTAGGGCCTCTAAGCGACTTTTTCCAGAGTGCGAAATGCAAGCAGTAGAACATTTCCTTTTCTATATAAGTCTTGCTTTTGAGTGAGAAAGGAACCCCGTTTATCAAATAGTACACCGGGTATCTATAGTGATTAACTTGTTCCAAAACTCCCCTTTGAGTGTGGCATTTTTTTTTATCTCTATAGTTTTTTTTTGTTTTGTTTTTTTACAAATTTCCATCACTTTGGGCCAGATGTATCAAAGGGTTTTACCCATTCTGTGTCTATGGGAAAATGTGTTCATACATATGGCCCTTTGTTTTTTGTCTGATTGATTTTCATTCCGTTCTGCTTGGCATATTCGATTAAGCTGACAATGACCCGTCGTAGTCATACTTTAGTTTGACTCAGAAGTACTACATCATCAACATATAACAGATTGGAAATAAGCATGTCACCAACCTTAGGGGAGTGCGCGTTTACCTTATTAGGTTTAAGGGTCAAATCTCATAGAAAGATTTTAAAAGATACAGCGCCAGCAAGCTACCCTGTTTCAGACCTTGTTTTAGCTCAATTTTTCTTGAAAGGAAAGATCTGTCCGCTGTCCTTACTCTGATCCATGTATCCGTTTTTCCCATAGAAGACTTTGCTGTACCAAATCAAAAGCTGATTTGTAGTCTACAAAACACAAATACAAAGGATATATAAATGTTTTTTTTTTTTTTTTACCTTTGTCAATGACAGTGAAAAGAGATAATGTTTGTAGCCATTCTGGGGCCCTTTGCAAAGCTTGTCTGATTAGGGAGAATAATATGCTCCAGTAATAGCCCAGCATAGTCTACATCCATTAAGTTGATCAATCGGTAATTCTCAGGATGAAATTACTGTCTCCTTTAAATATTGGATGGTCTATAGCCCCCCCCCCCTCCAAAATTTTGGAATGCATTCTAATTCTGTAGAGTGGCTGTAAATCGAGACCAGGTTTTCACCCTAAAAGGCTGGGTTAATTTTAAATAATGCATTTGAGATCCCATTTGGACTTGGGGCCAGCGTGCTTCTGCTGTTCTTTATTAAATTCACAACTTCAGACATCGAGAAGGTTAAATTTGCAGTTTCCTTTTGGAGAGTTTGGGGGACTCTAATATAACTCCTTCTTAGCTTAACTCATTTATTATCTCGTCTTAATTTTTTGTGTCTTTCTTATTTTCACCAAAATGGTGAGTTATGTAATCAGACCATGAGGATTCTGAAATATTGGAGCTAGTCAAGGTCCTTGGGGCTTTATTCAGTTTATTAATCATTTTCCAGAATCCCTGTGCATTTGATTTTTTACTCAGAAATAAAGCCTTTGCCCAAAAGTCATGACTATTCTGTAATTTATCCTCCCATATGTGTTTCCGATAGATATTATTTACCTTTTTTGATCAGTCTTAATATAACAGTCAGTTGGGTTTTTCTTACATAGCCTTTAGAGTCTGTTTCGTTGTCTTCTTAGTTTGGTCGTATGAGATGAAAGTTTTATATTCTTTTTTGTTTTAGCTTGCCACTGGTTTTGATAGTTCTTTTGTGGTCTCTCTATGAGGAGATCAACTGCAAATCTGTCCAGGAATATCAACCAGATGGTTGTTGGTTCACAGGCGATAACATTATAGCATTGGTCGAATATCATAGTTGACCGTTCTCCAATGGACTCCATTGATTTTTCATTCCATCGAAGTTTCTTATAGTTCGTTGTAGTGACATCCTTGGTGCAGTTGGTGCAGGATTAAATATAGGAAAGCCACAGCCAATCTCCAGACATTGTTGACCATGGTCACTTTTATCTGACTATAATATGGTATTTAGTACTTGGAGTAAGTAGAGATAAAGAGGCCTCAGTGTAATTGTTTGTTTCTTTAGTTCCAGTGACATAGCAGGTAGTCGCTGTGGAGTAACCTATTTGTTGGGGTATACTAAATCTAATTCCCCATTTTAAGAAGGAACTTTTTGTTTTACGACTCTTCTAGCCACTTGTGATGTCCTTCAAGTTACCAGAGTTTATTAGTTAAATTTGCTTTCATTGCTTTTAACCCCTGGTAAGAATTCTACAGAAACAATATTAGTAGACTTTATATCTTTTAGGACCGGAATAACTTGTAAAGGTTTTAGCATGTTTCCTCAAAACTCATATGGGCCCCTAGATTGATATTGTGGTTCCAGAAATAATTGTTTGCAATTTACAGGTGGACCCTAGTTGGGACTTCTTAGAGTCGTCCTGTTCTCCCATTTGGGCTATCCTTTTGTGATTTGTTACCTGTACCTGTGGCGTAGAGTGTCTATCCTGCCATCTTGGTTTTGATACATTTAGCCTCGCAACTGATCTATTTGGGGGCTCTACCTCAGAATGGTCTTGAAGATTACACCATACCCTTTGCTCCTAACCTAATCTCACCATTTCCAACCGTTTGATGGCAGACCCTCTTCCTTTTATTACCTGAAGCTGAGCTGTTTGGGCCCCTGTTTGAACCCCTTAACGTTCAGCATATTCGGAATTGGTAACTGTAATAGTTATACCCTCATCATCGAATGACCTGCTGTGAATTACTCGAATAGTACTCGGTTCAGCTTCCACCTCCCATTGGTTTGGTTTCATATTCTGTGATTCCTGCTTGGTTGGACCTGTATCATTTAGGTTTAGCAAATCTTTTTGGTCCTTGTTTTTTTATATTCTCCTCATTTGAGTTTTATTCTTTCTGCTCCCTATGGTTTCGGTGAATAGGCCCCCTGTTTGTGTGTTGAATAGTGGGAACAACTTATTGGCCATTTGACTGCTCTTTTTATTTATATTTAGGTCATAAGACATTAACATTTCATTTCCTATGTCCGGAGTTAGAGAGGAGCTCATCTTTGTAGTGGGATGGGCCATTAAGACACCCCCTTTTTATTTCTTGCTTTCCGTTGTTTTTTTCTTTTGTCTTTTAGTGGGTGGCTTTTCTAAAAGTAGCGGGTGCACCACAGATTTAGGGGAGGGGGAAGGAAGTGTATTAATTTGCATCTCAGACTGACTCCCTTCCTCCTTCTCAGAGGATTTTAGTAAGCATACTATTTCACTGAGTACTCCCTCCTGACTGCACCCCGGTTCTTCAAAAAGTTCTATTTCCTTATCAATAATTTGGATGTTTAGGTTAGCCAGCTTCTGATCTATCGCTGCTGCTGATTTTGCCATGGCATTCATTAGATCCACCTGAACATCCTTTTTTGAGGACTGATAGGACAGGGTGTCGAGAGTTAGTTGCGAGGTCTTAAAGCAGAGATCCCATACAGCATTTTGATCCAGTTGGTTTTGAGTATTTCGTGAAGGCAGTATGTTCTCATTTACAGCCTCTTTACCTTTGGACTTGTAAATTTGTGTTTTTGATATGACAGAGGCATTTAGGGATCTATATTCAAAAGCAGAGATATCCAGTTTCGTATCTGAAGTAGCAGCTTGCTCTTCTTGCGGATTGCCTCCTATATCTTTGATAAATGGCCCTTTAAAGACGTCTACCGTGGAGCTCAAATCCAATTGTAGACGAGAAGGAGAGCTAAGATTTAGATTTGATGAGCCTAGTTTATTAATATCGTCCAAAGTGTGAATAATTTCTAGAATGTGATTCTCCTTCCGCCCTTGGCCAGCCTCCTGTGGAACCCAAGGCAGGTAGTCCTGGCGTGGAGTCCATACCTCTTTTAATAATTACATTTACCTCAAAGGGAGGTTGGTTACCCAGTTGTGAATGGTCATTCAGGGTTTCCAGGGATAGACAATTGGAGGCAACTGGGGACGGCAATGATGACCAGAGTGTTAGTAGTTCTAAGTCACTGATTGAGCCCCAGGCATTTTCTTTAAGTTTATCGTCTGTTAGTTTTGTGATATTACCAAAAGCTGATTTTTCTGTCACCCCCTCCTCCTTGAGCCCACTTATGTCACCTTGCTCATAAAGCAAACTGCTTTCACTTTTTATAGGGGAAATTGGATGGGGTAGAGCCACGGAGCCGTTAGGTTTAGTGGAAATCATGTCCACGGTGTCCAATTTATGAGGGATATTCACCGATTTCTCAACCCTTTTAAGAAAGGGAGATATTGGAGGGATTGAAGACTGTTGATTTCGCTTCATTTTTGGTTTCCATTTTAGTATTGAACGTGGAGAGGAGGCTTTATTATACTTCTTACTCCTCATAGTTTGTGGCTGAATAGCCCTTTCTTTCCCAGATCGCATCTTCACTAGCCTTGGTTTTTTTTTCTCCTTGTTAAATGTTTAATAACTCGCCCCCACACCTCAATGTTGAGGGACACACAAGCATGTGTAGTCCTCCTCAGCTGCTAGTGGATCCTGCTGAGACCGCTAAAGGGCTTGAACGGCTAAGAGGTCCCACTGAGTCCGGCTGGGGTTTTCACTTGCCTCCAGATATCCCTTTAGCACTGACTTTGTAGACGCACCGCCACACCTCGACTATTGAGGAGCACGTGCAAACTTACTCTGTCTCCTCCTGAATCTTGTAGGGCCCACTGGAGAATCTGCCGTAGATCTGAGCGGCCCTGAGCGCTGGGCCTAGCTGATCCTGTTAGGCCTAATGGACCTACTAGGGCACTTGACAGTTTGATAGTTTGGCAGCTTGTGACTTGGTACACAGTATGGCGAGCGGATCACATTTACTCCCCACAAGCCACACCCAGATCAAGCTGAGCCGCTTCTGTGGAGGCCTGGACTCACCCTTGGCGGCAGTCACCTACGACTGGCGCACTCGCCCGCACTTGCAGATACTGCCCTGTGTTGAGCTTATCCTACTTATCCTGATCGTAGGTAGGCTTATTTGGCCTCTAACTCCTTGCCTCCCACCCCACGTACCCCCTCTTACTCCCCGCTGACCGCCTCCTACCTTCTTTTAGTGGTCCAAGGAAAGGGAGGGGCCAGGAGGGGGGCCGGAGGACTCGAGCTGTAAACCCTTAGAATGGCGGGTGGATGAGGGGTGATGCTGCAGGGTGTAGCCGTGCTTTTCTTCTCCACGGCAGGGTGCAGCAGCAGGGAGCAGGTAGCGCAACTGCACATTTCTTCTCCGTGGCTCAGCGCGGCTCCGCGGCAGCGGCGCACGTCTGAACTAACACTTCACTCTGCTGCTGGTTTCCAGGTTCCGGCTTCCTGCAGATGTGAACACGTTTTCCATGTGCTTCAAAATTTGTCTCTCTGATGATAAACATGTGGTTTGATTGGCCCAGGTTATTACCTACTTTGTGTACTGCTACCCGCGATTCTCGTTTGGTAGTGTGCTTTTGCTTCCCTTTCCCTCTTCTATGTTAAACTTGCTTATAATGCACTCAACTCACCCCGGGAAGGGTATCTTGGTGCCAGGCAGATCACTAATATGGTAACAAACGGGCCACAAACAACTCAGTTTTCAGAAGTTTACTGAATTTGAAGTGGTCCTTGCATTGCCATACTTGGAATGGAAGCTTATTCAAAAACTTGGGAGCCAAGTATGAGAAGGATCTTTCTCCTGGTCTTGCTTTCCTAATCCGTGAGACCAAAGCAAGACTTTGTTAGAAGATCTTAAGGATCTCCTAGGACGGTACTGAAAATGCTTATTGGATAGATAGCACACTTTTTCGTTCAGAGATTTACGAGTTAGGCAGCATTTCTTTAAAACAATTTAGCAAATGCATATAGGCAGCCAATGGAGAGAAGCCAGAAGGGGAGTAGAAGCTGATCTAGAGGGTAGATTATAGATGTGACGTACTGCTGTGTTTTGAACAACTTGGAGTTTGTTCAATACTCTTTCATTGGAAGAGGCCAGTAGAGCATTGCAATAATCCAAGTGGCTAATGACCAAAGCTTGGACCAAGGTCCTCCTAGCTGAGTGTGAAAGAAGGAGAAAAACTCTCCCCTTAGAAGGCAGAGTATGTGAAAACAGGTGCTGAAAGTGGCCCCAACCTCGTCTGTCATAGTAAGAAATGGGTCTAAACAGACACCTAAGTTTTTCATGATTAGTTTTGGACAAGGAGCTGGGCCAAGTTCTGAAGGGCACCAGGCAGGAGTCCAGAGATGTTGGGCCTTGCCTAACAGCATGATTTCTGTCTTATTAGCATTCAGCTGGAGACAGTTGTAAGTCATCCAAGCTGCAATAGCTGTCATGCCAACAGAAAAGTGAGCTCCTTGTCCGTTTTCAAGGTTCGAGATTTATACCCAGATTAATAGTTTAGGTATGGTTGGATAAAAAGTCACAGAGCCACGGAAATACTGTGCTGTATATACCTTTCTGATGGATACAACTACCTGTGGATTCCTCACCTAATGAATACTCCCATGGCGCCAGCATTCGACGGAAATCTTCTTACTAGTCTCTGCACGTCGACGAGGACGTCACTCTAGCCCACGCGACGCCGTCTGACGTCATACAGGCAATAAGAGGTCCTCGACGACGTGCCGATGACAGTTCCCTTTTTTCCGTGCATTCGAAACGGTTATCTTCGAGGGAGCTACTGTTACCTTCGTGGTTACAGTGTATTGTCTGCTGCGTAGTCTTCTCTGCGGTAATAATGTCTCAGAGGAAGTCGGGTTTCAAGCCCTGTCGAGAGTGTGGGGGCAAGATGTCAGTTACAGATCCTCACTCCGACTGTCTATGGTGTTTGAGCTCCGACCACGATGTCTCGACTTGCGATTCATGTCAACACATGAATCCGAAGGCCCTCAAAGAGCGTGAGGCCAAGTTATTCATGGCAAAGTCAAAGAAGAAGGAGAAACATCATAAGAAGTCTTCTTCGCCTAGGTCTCACCGGCGTCATCGAGACTCCCGGCGCCGTAGAGACTCACGACGTCATTCCAGCAAGGAGTCTCGTTCGAGGTCACCTTCGGCTCGGCGTCGGAGGACTTGGGAGGTCAGCCCCACGGTCACGCCGCATCCATCGACGCCGTTGCCCTCTCCGGCGTCACCGACTTCGCCTGGTCAGGCGTCAGTGATTGAGGTGGTGCAGCCTCTTGTGTTTTCTCCGGCGTCGCAGACGTCCTCGATCCAGGCACCCCAGTATCCGGCTTTTCCCACTCCTGGAGCCGATAGTACCGCGTTTCTTAATGCGATGTATACCATCTTTCAGCAGATGGCTCCAGGAGCTGCTCCGGCTGGTCCTTCGGGGCCCTTGGCCTTTTCGTTGGGTGATCCTGCGCCTCTTCGGCCGGCACCCTTTATGCCCTTTCTCCCTTTTGGGAATGTGGGCTCGGCGCCGGTGCCGGCGTCGGTGGCCGCTCCGGTGGCTTCGGATGTTTCGGCCCCGGAGGTTGCCCTTCCGTCGAAGTCAGGATTTTGCCCTGTGACTCCGGTTGGTCCATCGGCTCCAAGACCTCGTCCTCCGGCTCCTACCTCGGCGCCGAAGCTGCCTGTCAGATGCTTCTGGAGATCGGCGCCGTTCTTCGACGTCGGCGGAGGCCATGTCGACTCCGCGTATCGAGGAGAGACTTCATTCGAGGAGGCGTGCTCTCCGTCTTTTAGAAGAGCAGGAGTACCAGCGAGTCTTAGAGGAGGGGGAGATTGAGGACTCTGGAGACGGGCTACATGGTTTGGATACAGCCAGTGGGCTGGACACTTCCCCTGAGTGGGACCTTTCATCTCCAGGGGAATATACGGAGGAGGCTGCTTCCTTTCATGCTGTGGTGAGGAAGGCAGCGAGCTTTTTGGACCTGCCTTTGCCAGTGGCGGAGGCGAAGCAGAATTTGCTGACAGAGGTATTGCATCCGGCCTCTGCTGCAGCTGAGCCTCTCTTGCCATTTAATGAGGCTTTGCTGGATCCGGTGTTGGAGGTGTGGAAGAAACCGGTGTCTTCCTCGGCCGTTCATAGGGCTGTGGCCAGGAGGTATCGAGCTGCACCATCTGACCCTGGCTTTCTCTCTAGACACCCTACGCCGGAGAGCTTGGTGGTGCAAGCCTCCTGTTCCTCAAAGTCAGCGCCTGGTTCCTTCCCGACGGTGCCTGGAGACAGAGACTCCAAGAAACTGGATGCGCAGTCCAAGAAAATATTTTCGTCATGCAGTTTGGCGTTGAAGGCCACCAACGCAACGTGCATTCTGGGGAGGTACATCCATGCTCCGATGGATGATATTTCGTCTTCATTTACGGAGCTCCCCCAGGGTCTCCTGGATGTGGTCTCGGACGCCCAGGCTGCCGCGACCCAGATTATCCAGTCTGGGCTGGACACGACCGACTCGGTGGCCAGGGCGATGGGCACGGCTGTGGTGGCAAGAAGACAGGCCTGGCTCCGAAACTCAGGGTTTTCTGCGGATGTGCAGTCGACCCTGCTGGACCTCCCGTTTGATGGGGACAGACTGTTTGGAGCCAAGGCAGATTCGGCCTTGGAACGATTTAAGGAGAGCAGAGCCACAGCCAAATCGTTAGGACTGCAAGCTCCTTCTTCCTCTGCCTCTTCTAGATTTTTCAGGAGGTTTCGGGGATTTGGGCGTGGCTCTTATTCCTCTTCCTTTCGGGGGAGGTTCCAGCAACCCGCCTCTTCCCTCCCCTATAGGTCATTTAGAGGGAGGGGGAGGGGTGGGGCCCGTACCAGAGGAGTCTCTCAACAGCACTCTGCCTCTTCCTCGTCCTCTGGAGGGGTGCAGCAGGGGAAGCAGCCTTAGGCTTCCACCGTTTCCCACTCACTCCTCTCCTGTAGGGGGAAGATTACAGCATTTTCTCCACAAGTGGAAGTCTATCACCACGGACACTTGGGTTCTCAGCATTGTGGGGAAAGGCTACACCCGTCCCTTTCGGGAGTTCCCGCCCCTCATCCCGCCCCGCCCATCTTATTGTTCAGAAGAACACCTCCTGTTGCTAGAACAGGAGGTTCAAGTCCTCCTTTCAAAGGGCGCGGTAGAGTTGGTCCCAGAGCAGGAAAAGGGTCGAGGTTGTTACTCAAGATACTTCCTGATTCCCAAAAAGGATGGTCAGTTGAGACCAATCCTGGGTCTGAGGATCTTGAATTGGTTCCTCAAACAGGAAAAGTTCAAGATGCTGACCCTAGCACAGGTGCTTTTGGCGTTGAACAAGGAAGATTGGATGGTGTCTGTCGACTTGCAGGATGCTTACTTTCATATCCCGATACTCAAGTCGCACAGGAAGTATCTCCGGTTTGTGGTAGGGTCGCAGCACTATCAGTTTGCGGTCCTCCCGTTTGGTCTTACTTCAGCACCTCGAGTCTTCACAAAGGTGATGTCAGTGGTTGCGGCGGAGCTCAGAAGGAAGGGGATAGCAGTATTCCCTTACTTGGACGACTGGTTGATCAAAGCCAAGTCCCCGGAGCTTGTGTCGCATCATCTGCAGTCAACAACCCAGTTGTTGTTCGACCTGGGCTTTTCGGTGAACGTGCCCAAATCTCACCTGGAGCCCTCTCAGCGCCTCCTGTTCATAGGGGCAGTACTGGATACAACATTGAGTCGAGCCTTTCCTCCGCCTCAGCGGATTCAAGATATTCAGGAATTGGTTCCAATGTTTCGAAATGGAGCGGTAGTTCCAGTCCTCAAGGTCCTTCGTCTGCTCGGTCTGTTCGCCTCCTGCATTCTGTTGGTCACGCATGCTCGCTGGCACATGAGGGCTCTTCAGTGGTGCCTCCGAAGGCAGTGGTCTCAACACAAGGGAGATTTAGAAGGTACTGTCAAGATCTCCAGAGATGCTGCTGTGGAATTGAAGTGGTGGATTGCGGGCAACAATCTTTCACAGGGAAAGCCGTTCGCGCAGTCGCCACCAGTGGCCACGGTCATAACGGATGCTTCCACCCTAGGATGGGGAGCTCATCTGGGGGATCTGGAGATCAAAGGGCTTTGGTCTCCAGAGGAACAGGTGTTTCATATCAATCTGTTGGAGTTACGGGCTGTACGTCTGGCTCTCAAGGCCTTCCTCCCATCCCTTCGTGGTCAGTCGGTACAGGTCCTGACGGACAATACTACCACGATGTGGTACATAAACAAACAGGGAGGAGTAGGGTCGTACCTTCTCTGCAGAGAAGCTCTTCGGCTATGGTCCTGGGCAAAGGACCATCAGATTTGCTTGGTGGCAAATCATCTGGCCGGGGTCTTGAATGTACGTGCGGACAGTCTCAGTCGCCAATTCTCGGCAGACCACGAGTGGCATCTCCATCCAGATCAAGTCTGTTTAATCTTCCAGATGTGGGGGTTTCCTCGGATAGATCTGTTTGCCACTCGGGAGAACGCGCATTGCCCGTTATTCTGCAGCCTCCAGTATCCGATGCGGGGAGCGTTGGGGGACGCGTTTCAGATAACCTGGTGCGACCAGTTGCTTTACGCGTTTCCCCCCATACCCTTGATTCCTCGAGTGTTGAGGAAAATTCGCCAAGACCGGGCCCAAGTCATCTTAATAGCTCCGGATTGGCCAAGGAGGGTATGGTACTCCGACCTTCTCCAACTCTCACTGTGCCCTCCGCTCCGTCTCCCTCTCAGGGCAGACCTCCTCTCGCAGTCGCAGGGGCAGGTTTTACACCCCAACCTCCAGAGTCTGCACCTACATGCTTGGAGATTGAACGGGGCAACCTGAGTTCCTTCTCTCTCCCGCCTGAGGTAGTGGATGTTATCTTAGCGGCCAGGCGACACTCCACTAAATCTATCTACGCTAATAGGTGGTCTAAATTTGTTATGTGGTGTGGAGAGAGACAGATTGATCCCTTACATGCTCATCTGTCACATGTTTTGTCTTTTGCACTGTCTCTAGCGCAGAAAGGTTGTGCAGTGGCTACCATTAAGGGTTATTTGTCGGCCTTGTCAGCCTTCATTTGTCTTCCAGACCAACCATCGCTATTTAAATCCCCTATTGTTCTCAGATTCTTGAAAGGTCTTCTGAATCAATATCCTCCAAAACCATTCGTTATGCCTCAATGGGATTTGTCCTTGGTCCTGACTTTCCTTATGGGGTCCCCTTTTGAGCCTATGCATTCTTGCCCCTTAAGGTATTTGGTTATTAAAACAGTATTCCTGGTAGCTATAACATCTGCAAGGAGAGTGAGTGAGTTGCAGGCCTTATCGGTTAAACCCCCTTATATAACGTTTTATGGGGATAAGGTGGTGTTGAGGACCAAGGCTGCTTTCCTTCCGAAGGTTGTTTCACCCTTCCATTTGGCTCAGACAATCACTTTGTCCACGTTTTATCCTCCGCCTCATCCTTCAAAGGAGGAAGAAAGACTACATCTCCTGGACCCAAAAAGGGCGTTGAGCTTCTATATCGACAGAATGAAGGATATCAGGCTGGAGGATCAGCTGTTTGTCGGATACGTGGGCAAGAGGAGAGGAAAGGCAGTCCACAAGAGAACACTCTCCAGGTGGGTTGTTCTTTGCATTAAAATCTGTTACTCTTTGGCAAAGAAGGATCCGCCTGAGGGCATTAGAGCTCACTCCACCAGAGCTAAGTCGGCCTCTTCGGCCTTGGCCAGGGGTGTTCCTGTGGTCGACATCTGCAAGGCCGCAACTTGGTCGTCCCTTCACACTTTTGTGAAACATTACTGTTTGGACTCTGAGGTCAGAAGGGACGGTCATTTTGCACGGTCAGTGCTGCAGGATTTCTTGGTTTGACCATTTAGGCACCCACCGCCGGGCGTGGTACTGCTTTGGGACTCTATTCATTAGGTGAGGAATCCACAGGTAGTTGTATCCATCAGAAGAACGAGTTACTTACCTTCGGTAACGACTTTTCTGGTGGATACATTAGCTACCTGTGGATTCCTCACGGTCCCACCCGCCTCCCCGTTGCCTTTTTGGTCTCTCCAAGCAATCCTTGAGTGTGCTCCTTTTGGTCTTCAAAGTTGCAATACATTTTGCATATATGATATTTGTATATATGTGTATATTTATATATAAATCTATATATATTGTGTATATACATGATTCGTATGTATAAATATATAGTTATTTGTTTAAAAAAAAAAAAAGAAAGAAGGTTATATTAAATCTACAGCTATTTTATTGCAATGTTGTGTGATTTACAATATTAAGAGATGTTGATTTGCTCTTTCATTACATTGGGTTATTATTATTCTCATGCACGTAAAAAATGTTGGTACTGTCATCGGCACGTCGTCGAGGACCTCTTATTGCCTGTATGACGTCAGACGGCGTCGCGTGGGCTAGAGTGACGTCCTCGTCGACGTGCAGAGACTAGTAAGAAGATTTCCGTCGAATGCTGGCGCCATGGGAGTATTCATTAGGTGAGGAATCCACAGGTAGCTAATGTATCCACCAGAAAAGTCGTTACCGAAGGTAAGTAACTCGTTCATCACTTGCATTCTTTTGTTAGAGGGAAATCTGTTAACAAAATGAGACCGATCAATTTGTCACAATAATATAGGTTTAATCGATTTTCAGCTGGGAACAGGCAGTCTCAACATAGAGGCCATGACTGAAGTTCAAAGTTCTGGTTCAAACACCAGTAGCATTTATACTGTAAAAAAACACAAAAAACTGTGGTGAAGAGTTCACCATTGACGTAAGCAACTACAAGCAGTACAGATAAGATAATGAGGTGCCTCTGGAAAGAAGCACATGCACTTGTTGGCCTCATGGGTGGGTAAGTTACACTGATGTCATTCACCATATCTATCTTTCTGCACAACAAGAGATTGTATGTTGCGTGCTGCTCATGGTAGCCCTGCCTAGCAAATACTTATCTGACCCGTCACGCAATTCCCCTTAACACAATATGAATGACTTGTGGTTTTTAGGACCCCTGTGCTAAGGAAGGATACACCCTTCTGTTCCACCCTGTTCATGCTAAGTGAACATTATGAAAGCATCAGTTGGTGCAGCTTTAAAGAAAAACTCTCATTCTAATGTGGCTTGGGCCTCTTGTGTGTTTCAGCACAGCTAACTTAACAATGCAGCATGTATATATGTTTCCTAACTAATAAGTGTTTGTTTGTCCTAAATATGACCTGCCTTTTCTATTGAACCCACAGTCTGTCTTTTTTTAACATGTCATGTATTAAGCCTTTCACTACTTACATTGGTTTACAACTATATAGCCTAAAATGCTTGTATTGGGATTTGGGAATTTGTTTGTTTGTATGTGATGTATTCCTATTCTTCCTACATCACTTTGCAGCATCCCGGGATGGGATACGGTATTGAATGCTGCGGATAGGTCCAACAATACCAGCAATGAAGGAATGTTTTTGTCTAGGGGGCAACAGATAGGGTCAGTAACCACGACTAAAGTGGAGACCCATGCTATGCATGGGTCTAAAGACTGATTAGGACGGCCCAGAAATTTGTTTGTGTAGGAGGCTGGCCTGGTTTGTAGTGGGTACCTAAGGTACTTACACCAGGTCCAGTTATCCCTTATTAGTGAAACATAGGCAGTGTTCTAGCAGCTTAGGCTGTCTAGATGTAGCTGTAGCAGAGCAGCTTAGGCTGAACTAGGAGACATGCGAAGCTCCTGCAATACCACTATAGTTACACAGTACTTATACACAATAAAAGACAATACTCAGTGTTATCAAAAATAAAGGATCTTTATTTTAGTGACACAAGGGCAAAAATGTCTTAGAGGCAATACTCCTTCTGGAGGTAAGTATTATACACAATATTTACACTAGTAACAAAAAAACAGGTAAGTAAACAGTCATAGAATAGTGCAAACAGTAGAAAATACAATAGATTGCAATGGGCCTAGGGCAAACATAAGCCATATACTAAAATAGTGGAATGCGAATGTTGAATTCCCCCCCCCCCCCCCCCCCCCCAAGCAAGTGTAGTGTGTAGAGGGGCGCTGGGAATGTAAGAGAACACGAAAGGTAAGTGAATTACCCCACCCCAGAGCCCAGGAAAGCCGGAGTAAAGTACAGCAAGTTTCCTCAGGACACACAACAAGGTGTGGTAAAGGATTATGCAAGAACCAAGCAAGACTGCAAGTAACAAACAATGGATTCCTGGATCTGAAGACCTGTGGAGAGAGGAGACCAAGTCCATAAGTTGAAGAAGAGTCCAGGGAGAATAGGAACCCTGCCCACCTAGAAGAAGGTGCAAAAGTGGATTCTCCGGTTGGAAGAAAAGTACAGAAGTGCATCAGAAAAGATGGCTGCGGGTTCCTGCTTGGTGCAGGAGATGTCCCACGCCGAGCTGTTGGATGCAGGCTGTTTACATCGCTGGATTCCGCCAAGAAGCCCTGGTTCAAGCAAGTACGCGGTTTGCGTCAAAAAGGAGGGACCTGGGGGTCTCAACTCGGACTGAGGAGACAGAGGGGTCTCTCAGCACTCCAGAGAGCCCTCAGAAGACCAGGCAGCACCCACAGGAGTCCCAGAACACGGGGGCAAAGAAGATGCAAAGTGCGGTCGTCGCAGCACTACGCTGGAAGGTCCCTCGCGGCCAGAGAAAAACTTAGGGAGCTGTGCTGGGGACCTGGGCTACGCTGTGCACAAAGAACTTTTGGAAAAAGTCCCCAGAAGCCCAAGGAGCTGCAGAAGACGCGGTGCTCAGGGGTACTGTCGCAGCACGGGAGGCAAGCTCTTACCTCCACCAAATTTGGACAGCTGGACCTATGGACAGTCTGTCACTTTGGTCCAACACCTGAGTTTCAGGGAGCAGCGCGCTCATCGTCAAGACAGGAGTCCCAGAGTACCGGTTATCAACTCCGTCACTCCACAAGAGATTCCTTTGGTTCCTCTGGTGCAGGGTGAAGGCAGGCAGTTCTCAGAGCGTGCACACCCTGGAAACTGTTGCAAATGCTGGCTTGAGCTGAAGTTGCAGGTCACAGGAGTCACCTTGGATACTTTGTTTCAGTTCCAGCAGTTCCTGGAGCAGTCTGTGGTTGATCCGACAGAAGCTTAAGCAGAGGATGCAGAGGAGTCCGGGAGGAATCTTGCAAACCGAATCTGAGGAAACACCCTAAATAGCCCTGAGAGGGGTATTGGCTACCTACCCAGGTATGCACCTATCAGGAGGGGTTTCTGACTTCACCTGCTGGCACTGACCACTCAGAGGTCTCCAGAGGATCCTTACACCTTGGAATCCAAGATGGTTAATGTCAGGGACACTCTGGAGGAGCTCTGGGTACCACCCCTGGGGTGGTGATGGACAGGGGAGTGGTCAATCCCCTTTTCTTTGTCCAGTTTCGTGCCAGAGCAGGGACTGGGGGTCAATGGACCGGTGTAGACTGGATTATACAAGGAGGTCACAGTTTGTGCCCTGCAAAGCATTTCCAGAGCCCCTGTAATGCCTGTAACACCTGTTTCTAATGGGAGAGGGTGTAGCACCCCTCTCCTAAAGGAAATGCATTGTTTGACCTTCCTGGGATTGAGCTGCTCAATCCCAGGAGGCCAGAAACCTGTCTGTGAGGTGGCAGCAGCTGGGGCTGCAGTGCAAGCCTCAGAGAGCTGGTTTGGCAGTACTGGTGGTCCAGGTGAAGCCCGCAGGGTGCATGGGATTGGCCCCACAATACCAGATTTGTATTTGGCGGGTGGGGGTCAATTCCAAGATCTTAGACACCTGACATGGCCATATTCAGAGTTACCATTGTGAAGCTACATATATATATTGACATATATGTAGTTTGCGCTTATAATGGTTTCTCTGCACTCTTGAAGTCCAGGGAATTGGCCCTGGACAACGTGGGGTCATCTTTGCTAGTGCAAGGGGGTCTCCACACACAGTAACTTTGCACCTAGCCTTCCGTAAATGAAAGTTAGACATATAGGTGACTTATACGTTTAGTGCAGTGTAAAATGTCTGTGAAACAGTGTGTGCACTATTTCACTCATGCTGCAGTGGCAGTCCTGAAGAAAGGTTTGTATGAGCTCCCTATAGGTGGCAAAATAAATTCTGCAGCCCATAAGGATCTCCTGGAACCCTAATTCCCTGGGTTCCCAGGTACCATATACTAGGGACCTCCAAGGGGGGGGTCCAGTGTGCTAGTCGGAATTGGAATTAGAGTCACTAAAGTATAGTGACAAATTTGGTAAGTAGAGAGAGCATAAGCACTGGAGTTCTGGTTAGCAGAACTTCAGTGACACAGTCAAGCATACTGACAACACACATAGGCCACAAGCTATGAGCTTTTTCAGAATTGGGATCACCTGTCCTGCTTTCCAGGTGACTGGAAAATTCCCCGATGTGCTGGACAGTTTGAATAATGAGCATGTGACAGGAGCAAGTTGAGAGGACAGATCTGCCACAATATGGGGAAGACAGTGGTCTAAAGGAGAACCTGATTTAGTTGTAGATGATGGTTTCTGAATGGTCTTGGGCGAGAACGGCTTGAAGTTGCTAAGAAAAAGATCAGAATTTAAAAGCTGTGGGCAGGGAATAGATTGGAAACGATCTGGGTCCGATTTTAGGAAAATTCAGGTAAATCGTATGGCTTTTGCTCTCAAAGTGATCTACTATGGAATTGGAGAGGGCATGTGATGGCACAATCTGAGGAGAGCAGGCTTGGGGATTTTAAAATGTTTTTAGAAGTTGAAATTACTCCTTAAAGGAGGAGTGACTTGCTTGATTATTTATTTATTTTTTAATTTAATTATTATTATTTTTTTATGTTGTGGTAATATCTTATTAAGGCTAATTTGGATGCCTCTTTGTCAACACCGCTTTTTGATTGGTGCCAGCTCCTCACAAGTTTTTTTTACACTGCGTTTTCGGCTTGCAGCGTAGGAGTATACCAGAGAGCCTAAATACTGTGATTCGAGTTAGGAAAATGGTTCAAAGGGGAAATTTTATCAAAAGCAGAGTTTAAAGGTAAATGATAATCTGTAAGGGCTTTATCTATAGCAGTAGTAACTGGAGAGAGAATTAAATTAAATTCATTAGCAAAGGAATCTGATGCAATTTTCCACCATTGTCTAGTTATATTTTTAGTAGCCCTCTGTGTGCACAGGTCCCTTGGATAAAGATCTTTGAAAGCTGATTAAGAAATTGTCAGTCCAAAGTAAAGGTAGGAGGGTGCCGCAAATCAAGGAGGGGATGTTCGTGGATATTAAATCTGAAGTATGGCCTGCAAGATGGGGTAGGTCCCATGACTCTGTGGGAGAGACCTACTGCTGCTAAATCAGCAGTGAGTAGGTTAACATCTGTGTTAGAGGAGTCCTCTCTATAAAAGTTAAATTCCTTTCATAACAGAAAATGTTTGGAAACAAGGATGTGAGGGCGATGTGTTCAACGATCCGATGACTGAAATTTCTTTTAGGCCCCAGAGGGCAATATGGCAGCACGTCCCTCCAACAATCCTTGAGGGAGTCTTCCACCCTGAAGACATAAGTCTCTGCCAAATCTGCCAGTAAAGTATCTATAAGTGAAACTTAAACTGTGTCTGTATGAATAATGGCTGTGGCACCCCATGTCCTACCCTCTCTATCTAGTCTCAGCATTCGGTAGGTATCTGGGATTGCTGACATAATGGCAGGTGAGGCGGTGGGTTTTAGGCAGGTTTTATTAAGAAATCCCATGTCTGGTTAAAGTGAGGATAGCAAGTCCCAGATTTCCACAGCATGTTTAGGAAAAGAGCTAACATTGCATAGAAAACCAGTAAAGTAAGATGAAGTCTGGGAAGGTGCTGCAGACCAAGGGGAAACGGAGGTCTGTAGCTGGGCTACAGTTAGTTGGATGGGGCGAATAATCAGCAACCTCTGCCAGAGTAGCTTGACAACCCATAAGTCCTTTGGGGAAAGATTGAAATTTGCATTTCTTGCAGGCAACAGGGCCTTTTTACTAAGGTGGAAAAGGTTGAAGCCGAAGAGAGTGGAGGTGGCAGCATTTTGTGTTTGCTCTTTAAATTACGTAATTCTACAGCAGTGTAAGTGATTCTGGCAGGGTACCTATTGACTAGTGTGGCAGGAACAGGGGTCCTGGTGATGGCCGGGCACGGATGGTCGCATATGGGTTTGCAGTTGGTGCGGGCCTCTTTTTAAATAGAGATAGGAAGTTGATTACTAGACTGGTAACCCTCAAGGCAGGCGAGGAGACAGGAAATGAGGTAGCGACACACTCTCGCCACATACACTATCAAACGCAGTGGACCAGAGAGTAAATAATAAATCACTGCAGTTAAAATACTAACATAGGAAAAAGAGCAGAGAATTACATGCAATTTGTGTGGGGTGACCAGGCATCTGTCAGGACTTACTGCGCATTAACCTAATTTTAAATAGAAACCAAGAAGTTGATTAACTAGACTTCTAACCCCCAAGGCAGGCGAGCAGACAGGAAATGAGTTAGCAACACACTCTCTCTACACAAACGGGATCAACCACGGTGGACCAGTAGGTAAGTAAGTAATGAAAACATCACACCTAAAAAAATTTAAAAAAAGCAAAGAAATACATCCAGTTTGTGTGGGGTGGCCATGCATCTGTCAGCAATTCTATGCCCGCCGTGCCAGGTTGCATCTGGCCTGGAGGTGAGATCATGTTTCTTCCTCACTGTAAAGTGATTAATCTTTCTTTTATTTATCATGTGGAACTAGCTTATCTGTCAGCATTTTGTTGGTTTTATTAAGCAGAGTGACTTTTCTGTTAATTGTACTGACATGTACATTGCAACAAGGCTCCTCGCCATTTTGCATAGTGGATCACCTGTCTTCAGCAAGAGTGCCTGCATATCTTTTTTCCACTCCTAGTAGCTGTATTTGCCCTCGTGCAATTCTAATATTTTTTTTCATGAACATTAGCTGTCCCCTTAGAACCTCTGTACCTTAACGAAGATTTTTCGTCTGTATTTTATATATGTGAATTGTTTTATTTTCTTAACATTGATATGGCAGGTAGTCATCTCTGAGACCGTACATGCGTTTTCAGCAAAATCTTCTATAAACTAAATTTAAAAAAGCCCATCCATTACTTACCATTTTTGACTTCACTCTTGTTTCCTTGCTTCTTATTCAGTGACTCCTGTAGTGTCCTCCTACTGGACACACTCTCCTGCGGGAACTTTTTTTTTTTTTTACTTCATGCACTCTACAAGAGTGCATGTATCTGCAGTCCTCCCTCTAACCTCTTTTTTGTGATTTTGCTAGTACCCGCTCTTCTCCCACTGTCCGGATTCTTGCCCCAACCTCCCCATGTTGCTTGCTTTCACCCCACCCTCCTTCTGCCATCCGTTGTGTTGCTACTCACCAGAACCCAGTTCCTCTCACCCCCCCACCCTCCTATAGGCCTAAAAATATATATATAATCAAATTCCAATATTACTCACATATGCGAGATTTAGTTGGCTTTTTCACTGCTTATTTAGACAAATTGCACAGCAGTGGTGGCTGCTGTGCAACATGGATTACTTACTTATGCATAATAACCCTCCTCGGAGAGAGGCCGTCAACCAGGACTCTCCAGCCATCTCTGTTGTGGGCTTTTCTTTCAATCTGACTCCAGGTATAATCCATCTCTATTCAGTCAGCCTCAAGGCCTTGACACCATGCATTTTTTGGCCTTCCTCTTTACTTTTTCCCTCAAGACTTACAGGGGAGGTTGTTGCCTGATGGTGTTTTATAAAGGCTTGTGGAGGGTTTGACCTATCTATGTTTTTGCCGCCCTGCTTGTGTAGGACACTGCCCAGGCAGGTGAAGGCCTTATCCTCTTCCAGTGCATCACCTGCAAGGGTTGACTGCAGTTCTGCTGGCCGTGTTAGACTTCAGGATCTTGGTTTTTCCCCTGTGGATGTTGATGCCAAGTTGTGCTGATGTGGCTGCTACTTTGTCAGTCTTCTCTTGCATCTGTGGATGGGTATGGGAGACTAGGGCCAGGTCGTCTGCAAAGTCCAGGTCCTGGAGCTACATCCAAGGTGTCCACTGGATCCCATTTCTTCTCCTTGCTGTAGATGTATTCGTGATCCAGTCTATGGCCAGGAGGAAGGGAAAACAACCATGTTGGACTCTGGTCCTCACTTCGAATGCTTCCGTGAGTTGTTCTCTATGAACTAACTTGCAGGTCATTTCCTTGTAAGACTTCCTGATTATTCTTACAAGTTTATCTACCACACCCTAATGTCGGATGAGTTTCCAAAGGGTCTCTCTGTCCACACTGTTGAATGTCTTCACACAGATGATGAAGTTGACATACAGGGGGGAGCTCTATTCCATCAACTGTGCAATGATGGCGCGCAGTGTTGCAGTCTGTGCAGTATCTATCCTTGCAAAAGCTAGTTTACTTGTCTGGCAATTGAGCTTCAACTTGCTCCTTCATTCTGTTCAGGGTGACTGTTAAATACTTTGCCTGGGGTTGATAAGAGTTATGCCTCTGTAGTTAGTGCAGTTACACTGGTCACCTTTCTTGGAGATCTTGATCAGATTCAGATATCCCTCCTTCCAGTCTTGATGGCACCTTTTTCTCCTCCCAGTTCCTTCCTAACATGGGGCAGAGCATGTCTACTGATATTCCAATGCTCACCTTCAGTGCCTGTACTTGAATGTTGTCAGGACCTACTACTTTTCCATTTCTTAGATGTTTGATGGCTTACCGTATTTCTTCTTTGGTTGGTCTGCTGCAGTCAATTGGCATGTCCCTGTCAGCTGTCCGTGTATCTGGTGGAGACTGTGGCATGGCTGGTTCAGCAGTTCTTCAAAGTGTTCCACCCATCTTTGGTGTTGGCCCTCATTACCCATGATTGTCTTCCCAGTTTTGTCATTAACAAGTCTTTCTGGCTTGCTGTGTCTGCCGGAGAGTTTCTGTATGAAAGTGGAGTATTATGCAGTGAGGCTGGTTAGGCTTCCCTGAGCATTACTCTCGCAATACCCCAAACTGGGTCTTTTGGTTTCACACTAATAACTCCCTAGCATAGTCCTGGTAGTGTGGCACAGAGCAGTGAGGCTTTACTAGAGGAACACATGTTAAGTATTTCAAAGCAGCAACATGGCCGGTACGTGATAAACATGACTCGAAAGAAACGTTGCACCAATTTATAAAAATAGAGGAGATTGTTATTCACCAAAACTAACACAATCTGATCAGTATAACTAGAGTATTTGTGGAGGAAAAATAAATCGGTGCAATTCACTACTGCAAAACTTTAACGTTGCAGTTAATTGAGAAAACAATTAGTGACAATCTGACACTTGCAGGTTGAGTCCAGTGGAAACTACTGGGTGTTAAGGTGATGTGGGTCCCAGGACCAAGCCACAACAGTCAGCTGAATTTAACCTGGCTCATATGGCTCGAGTTCAGAGTTGTCCTGGCTGTCCTTGGTGGAGTCGCAGGAGTGCTGATTTGATCACATAGGCAGTGCTGGTGAGGAAATGGATGCAAAAACTTGACAACAGGGCCACTGAAGTGACGGGTTGAAGATGCTGCAGAGCTCCCCTGACATGCAACATCGAACAAAGTTAGTGGTAGCCGGACTGGCCACCAACATGCCTTGGCAGTGGTAAGCTCAGCTTTGAGTTAATTTAAAATCCTTGTGTCGGTGGGGGGCCGAGGTTGGGGTGATGGTGCTGGGGAGGGGGGGGGGGGGGGCAGTAGCCACTTGAAACTTGCTGGAGATCAAGACTACATTTCACACAGTGAACTAGGCCATTTCCTTGTGGGTGATCCCTCGGCGGGCCCGATGGCCAGTGATTCTTTGGTACCAGGAAGGTTGTTCACCTGCAGGCTGTTACTTTTGGTGCCCATGGAAGTTCCTCTTGCCTTCTGAACTTTTCTCTGGTCCGAGACGAGTTGCAATTGTGCATTTGCAGAGTGGTTGCCACAGGTGTGCAGGGTATTACTTCTTTGCTTTGTGCCATTCCTGAGGTCTCAGGCCTCTTGTTTGTCCTTAATTGCAAGTCCAATCCAATCTGAGGTTCTGGTGCCGGAGGTGCCCCCTTAAATCCTAGCTTTAAGCGTGTTAGGGGTGTGGGGCAAGAAGCTAATGGGCTACTAACCCCAGCAACTAATCCGCTCCTTGGGTGACTTCATCTGGGGGGGGGTGCCACCTTTTCTACCCAGGACTCTCTATTTTGCTGCTTTTCAAAATGGCAGAACACATTCTCAGCTGTACAGACCAGGTATCCCACCCTAGGGGTGTGGCTAGCATTCTGGGTGTATACATCTCCTGACTACCTAATTTTCCCACCTGCCCGGGTGCAAATGTGCGTTAGGGCAGGGGAGTGGCTTTATCCTCCTTTTGGTCCAGGGGCACCTGATTGGCTGTCGGAGGCGGTATGGGCTTTGAAGCTCACTGCCTTGATGTGCCACTTCATTAGCAATCCTGTCAGGGAGGGAGGTGACAACTCTCGTCCTGGCAGGCCTTTGTTTTTGACTCCTGGGAGTGTTCACACCTCCTGTCAGGGTGTCAGATTTCTATCTTGGCAGGGGTAGCTGCAGGCTGCCAGCCAGGGCACAGGACAGGCTGGTCCAACCAGGTGGCCAACGTCTAAGGTAGCCACCTGGGTGCATATCACATTAAATCTGACTTTGAGATAAAGTCTAGTTTAATGAGACAAGTTGTTTGATACCAAACATGACCTATTTCAGCGGACCATAATGGAGGTGGCAACCTCATGATGTCCAGGTGCCAGCCCATGCTAGCCTATCACCCCTCACCACTTATATTAGCCCTTAATGATAAGAGGCTACTATAGGGGCTTATAAGCTTGCACTTATAGGTCCACACCTTTAATATAATGCACCCGGACTCCTGGGCTCAGGAGGCCTACCTTAGGGGTGACAAGCATATATGAAAAACAGGGCTTTGACCTTGCCACGCATGGTGAGGGCAAAGTCAAGTTTAAGTAATGCACACCTTTAATGCTGTCTGCAATGGCAGGACTGCTGCCCCCTGTTTACTTGGTTCACTCAGGGTGGAACAATTAGTGCTTGAGGCCCTGATGGCCCCTTTAACTCCCCTATCCTGTGTACCATTGGTACCATTTATCAGGGACTAATAGGGTGGTAAAATCTTTGGAAATTGAGGATACCAATTCACATACATCCTATTTAGGGAGTGAGCACTGGCACTGGTTCCTGGTTAGCAGGCTCCAGTGGACTTTCAGAGTCATAAACATCAGCTTTGGGGCAAAACATGTGGGGGTGACCATACAAAAAAGGGCACTTCTCCCCAGTGTCCTTGGTATATTGTAGAGTTCTTTCTAGATTCAATTGCTTGCTACTTCCTGGGATTCTGTGACAAGAACATCAATGAATTTTCATTTGTCTTCTCTTAAGCTTCTCTTTGCTTTCTTGTTGGTATTGGTATATTCACCTTTAGCTTTTTTTCTGTTCTCGCTCGACTGGTATTGACTGCAGCTTTCTTTTCCTTTCTCACTTGGATTTCGCAGAGTGTTGATGGAGATCCATTGTTTATGCTGGGGTTTCCTGGGACCCTGTAGCCCTTAGCAGGTTCATGTCACTGTTTCTTTGATCTTCTCCCACTGGCTTTCTACTTGGTCTCTGTCATTCCCATGTTCTTGCGGGACCTGGAACTTGTTACTGAGGGTGACTCAGTATTCACTCTGTTTCTATGCATCTTTGAGGTGGGGTTGGTGTCATATCTCTGGTGTTGGTTTATCAGTCCCATCCATGCTGTCTTCTGCTTTAGCCTGGCCATGACAAGGTGATAGTCTGACTCCACATCTGCTCCTCTCATCACTCTCACATCCTCCTGAGACCTCTGAAACTTTTGGCAATGCCGGCCGACAATCTGATTCTCTATTGGATACCTGGTGACACCCATACTGCTCTGTGTATTCTTTTGTGTGAGACTATAGTACTGCCTGTCACCAGACTGTTAAGGGCACAGAGATCTGCAAGCTTTTCATAATTCTCGATCATGTTGCCAAGGCCATAGTTGTCGATTTACTGTTTCGTACCCAGTGTTGTTGCTTCCAATCTTGGCATTGAGATCTCCGATCAGTGTGGTGATGTCTCTCTCAAGGTATTTCTCCAGGATGGACTGGAATGTGTTGTAAAAGTATTCTTTTTCCTCTTCTTTGCGGTCATTTGTAGGTGCATAGCACTAGATAAAATTACTGGTCCCAAGTCTAGCTGCAAAAGGAGAAGGTTTATACGTGGGCTTCACAGAGAGCTGCAACGACTTGTGGTGAACGCCAGAGATCCCTGGAAGCCACTTGCTTACGACCAAGACCATCACCAAAAGGACGTTGAACGTGAGGACCATGTACAAGACATGTAAGACAACCAAGTGGCAGTGGAGATGAAAAAAATTCAACTTTGCCTGGTTTGGGATTAGCAAGACCAGATGGACACAGTCGGGACAGAAAAGACTGGCTCCAAGAGGAATGCTTTTCTGGACATGAAGAAGAGGACTCCCCCCACATACTCAGGGGACTATAACTGATGCAAACACCAAAAGAGCTCTGATTGGATGGTAAGCCTATGGTCCCAAATTCATCACAGCGAACGTCTGCACTAAGAAAAAAGAGGATCAGAATGAATGTTATCCAGTGCTATGCAAAATGGGTTAAAGTAAAGAAAAAAAAGGCTATGACGTAGTTGACGTTGGGCAGTCATAACAATTGTCTTTCTTTACTTTGAGCCTGCAGCCATTGCTGATGTGTAACAAGTCTAAAAACAAATTGACAAAGCAAATAGATGTGGCATAGGTGAAACATATTGACGTGGTGTAGGAAAGTACCATCTTGCCTGGCATGTTACCCCCATATTTCACTGTATATATGTTGTTTTAGTCTGTGTCACTGGGACCCTGCCACTGCAGCCTGCGTGAAATAACATCCACGTTGTTTCACAGCCATTTACCACTGCACTTAAGTAACTTGTAAGTCACCTATATGTCTAACCTTCACCTGGTGAAGGTTGGGTGCAAAGTTACTTAGTGTGTGGGCACCCTGGCACTAGCCAAGGTGCCCCCACATCGTTCAGGGCAAATTCCCCGGACTTTGTGAGTGCGGGGACACCATTACACGTGTGCACTGTACATAGGTCACTACCTATGTACAGCGTCACAATGGTAACTCCGAACATGGCCATGTAACATGTCTAAGATCATGGAATTGTCCCCCCAATGCCATTCTGATCATGATCCCCCAGGTCTCTAGCATAGAACCCGGGTACTGCCAAACTGCCTTTCCGGGGTCTCCACTGCAGCTGCTGCTGCTGCCAACCCCTCAGACAGGTTTCTGCCCTCCTTGGGTCCAGGCAGCCCTGGCCCAGGAAGGCAGAACAAAGCACTTCCTCTGAGAGAGGGTGTAACACCCTCTCCCTTTAGAAATAGGTGTGAGGGCTGGGGAGGAGTAGCCTCCCCCAGCGTCTGGAAATGCTTTGAGGGGCACAGATGGTGCCCATCTCTGCATAAGCCAGTCTACACCGGTTCATGGATCCCCCAGCACTGCTCTGGCGCGAAACTGGACAAAGGAAAGGGGAGTGACCACTCCCCTGACCTGCACCTCCCAGGGGAGGTGCCCAGAGCTCCTCCAGTGTGTCCCAGACCTCTGCCATCTTGGAAACAGAGGTGTTTGTGGCACACTGGACTGCTCTGAGTGGCCAGTGCCAGCAGGTGACGTCAGAGGCTCCTTCTGATAGGCCCTTACCTCTCTTGGTAGCCAATCCTCCTTCCTAGATAGCCAAAACTCCTTTTCTGGCTATTTAGGGTCTCTGCTTTGGGGAATTCTTCAGATAACAAATGCAAGAGCTCATCAGAGTTCCTCTGCATCTCCCTCTTCACCTTCTGCCAAAGGATCGACCGCTGACTGCTCAGGACGCCTGCAAAACCGCAACAAATTAGCAAGATGACTACTAGTAACCTTGTATCGCTTCATCCTGCCGGCTTTCTCGACTGTTTCCAGGTGGTGCATGCTCTGGGGGTAGCCTGCTCCTCCCTGCACCAGGAGCTCTGAAGAAATCTCCAGTGGTCGACCGAATCTTCCCCCTGCAACCGCAGGCACCAAAAGACTGCATCACTGGTCCTATGGGTCCCCTCTCAGCAGGATGAGCGTGGTCCCTGGAACTCAGCAACTCTGTCCAAGTGTCTCCCACAGTCCAGTGACTCTTCAGTCCAAGTTTGGTGGAGGTAAGTCCTTGCTTCCCCACGCTAGACTACAGCTGCTCCGGCTCCTGTGCACTCTTCCAGAATTTCCTTTGTGCACAGCCAAGCCTGGGTCCCCGACACTCCTTACTGCAGTGCACAACCTTCTGAGTTGGCCTCCGGCGTCGTGGGACTCCCTTTTGTGACTTCGCGTGGACTCCGGTTCACTCTTCTTTCAAGTGCCTGTTCAGGTACTTCTGCGGGTGCTGCCTGCTTCTGTGAAGGCTCCCTGACTTGCTGGGTGTCCCCTCTGTCTCCTCCTCCAAGTGGCAACATCCTCGTCCCTCCTGTGCCACAGCAGCACACAAAAACCTCTACCCCGACCCTTGCAGCTAGCAAGGCTTGTTTGTGGTCTTTCTGCGTGGGAACACCTCTGCAAGCTTTATCGCGACGTGGGACATCCGCCTTCCAAAGGAGCAGTCCCTAGCTCTCTTCTTTTTGCAGAACTCCAAGCTTCTTCCATCCGGTGGCAGCTTCCTTGCACCCTCAGCTGGCGTTTCCTGCCCACTCTGAACACTGTCGCGACTATTGGACTTGGTCCCCTTGTCTTACAGGTACTCAGGTCCGGAAATCCACTGTTGTTGCATTGCTGGTGTTTGTTCTTCCTGCAGAAACTCCCTATCACGACTTCTGTGCTCTCTGGTGGTAGTAGGTGCACTTTACACCTACTTTTCAGGGTCTTGGGGTCGGCTAATTTTCTAACCCTCACTGTTTTCTTACAGTCCCAGCCACCCTCTACAAGCTCACATAGGGTTGGCGTCCATTCGTGGTTCGCATTCCACTTTTGGAGTATATGGTTTGTGTTGCCCCTATACTTATGTGCTTCTATTGCAATCTACTGTAATTCTACACTGCTTGCATTACTTTACTTGCTATTACCTGCATAATTTTGGTTTGTGTACATATAGCTTGTGTATATATCTTATCCTCATACTGAGGGTACTCACTGGGATACTTTTGGCATATTGTCATAAAAATAAAGTAGCTTTTATTTTTAGTACTTCTGTGTATTGTGTTTTCTTATGATATTGTGTATATGACACCAGTGGTATAGTAGGAGCTTTACATGTCTCCTAGTTCAGCCTAAGCTGCTTTGCCATAGCTACCTTCTATCAGCCTAAGCTGCTAGAAACACCTCTTCTACACTAATAAGGGATAACAGGACCTGGCACAAGGTGTAAGTACCTCTGGTACCCACTACAAGCCAGGCCAGCCTCCTACACATGGTTAATGCTTATTGTTTTTGGCATGGTAATTTGAAAGAATAAGCAATACAGAAATGTAGACTACTTTGTTTTTTTGTGACTACTGTACTATCAAACTTTCTTATCTAACCAACACCGACTTTTTCATACATCATGTAGTTGCTAGTTATGTATTCATTCTGATTCATAGTTGGGCTGCCTTGTGAAAGATGTGTGCAATCTCATCTGTGGAAAGAATTGTATGTCGTATTTCATAATGTGGGGTATTCTCACATTGAATACTTGGCTTGGCCTATGAGTAGGAGCACAATTCATTCTATTAGCTTTGTTAATGCTAGTAAGTATGTTACATTGCTGATCAACAACTATACCTCTCTCAATGTCTATATTTCACTTTTGTTCATTGTAGGAGGCTCAGGAAGAAGAGTGTCGCTGATCCAAGATCTGTAAATCGCAGTGTGGCAAATTCAAAAGTGGGCAGAAAAGCCTTGAAGTTAAAGAAAAAGATAAAGCAGAGGTCTCGACCTCTGACCCGAGCAGTAACAAAAAAATCTAACATTTCAGAGCAGCAGATGATGAATAACGAAAAAATGGAGGACATTTTTGAAGAAGGAAAAGAAAATAGCATTCCTGACTTTAAAAGGTAAAATCACACAAAGAGACTGAAAAATGGCACCTCCAGGAGCCACATAGGATTGTAAAGCTGTTGTCTGACTGTAATCACATATTGCCATCTCCTGAGAGGGCTTTCACCATTCCAACACAGAGTATCTAGATCTTGAGTTTGTGCAGAATGGAAGATTGAGTTGTGGCTTGGCATCATCACAGTAGATTAAGGTAGGTGGGGAGAAATGTCTTGTCTTTTCGGGGCAGCAGTGATTGACCTCAAGACAATTGAGATTTGACTGAGCTAGGCAGAAGGAGCATGCCTTAGCCACCTCAATCCTGATCGTATTTGCAGCCCTATCAATCTAGTGTGGGACAGTCTGCTGTCAAAGGGCCAGTGAGTGAGGACTGGGTTTAGAAGATCAGCAAGAGTTGATTAGATTACTGGGCAAGCAAGGAAAGCCTGTAACTGGTCACTTGTCTGATTGATTAGCAGCTGTTGATTGACTATGGTTTCCCAACAAGAGTAGTCTGTGATTGGGAGCCAAGCAATACTTAGTGTGCATGTGAGATCAATGATGGTTACCAATTTGGAATCCCAGTCCTATAATACAGTCACCAGGACGATGATCTCGTGTGTGGACCAAGATGGCAAACTAATAAGTGATGCATTGTTCCAGAAAACCACAGGATGACAACTTGGTTTAAAAAGTCCAGCAATAGTATGGTTGGATAAAAGACCTCCAGAAATTATTAGTTGAACTCAAACAGAACAGCTACAAACTACTGACCCTAACTAGAACAGAAAGGAATAACTGGACATTAGGAGGATAGCAATGTAAGAACTGTGTCCAGATTACCCACAATGGTTGACTGCATCTCCGTAACGGAAAAAGTTAACAGTGAAATGAAAAACAAAGTTGGCCAAGCCGATAATTTTCACCTTTCTGCCTATTAGTTTGCCAATGTTTTTCCCAAATGCTCTGCAGCTCTGGCAAAGGGAAATGCCTTTTGACAACGCTGTGCATCATCGACACAAAAGAAAAAAATGTGCAATCATGTTGCTTGTGCATACAGATTGAGAGTGTGGCAATAAAGCATGATGGGCATGCAAATATCACCACACATGCATGATTGTACAGCATGTGTGGTTGTCATTCTATTTTTTATTTATTGTTTTAAGATGTCTGGAACTTGAAGCAGTAAATAAAGAGAATGACTTAATTAGTGCATGGAAGCTATATTTGAAAATTGAGGGGTCACCATCAAATGGCAGCTTCTGGGCACTCTTAAAAATTTAAAACAAATTTTGCTTTGGGGAAGCGTTGGAGGAGCGAGAGAGGAGCAGTGGTGGAGCTTTGAGGTGGGCACAAGGCAGTAAAAAAAACGTGGGGAAAGCAATGGACAAACTAGGTAGGTGGGAACAAAATAGAGCATGATGGGTTTGAGTATTTGATGGGGAAGCAGTGCACGATAGAGAGAGCAAGAAGCTGTGCTCAATCTTGAGTACTGGAAGAAAAAGTTTCCTCAAATTGAGCAGTGGACAAATAAGTCATCTACTCAAAAAGATTGTAAAGAAGCTATGGCGTAAGGAAGGGCAATCTCTGTATGAGTTTAAAAAAAAAAAAAAAAAAAAGAAAAGCCGTTGAATGAGAAGTAAGCACATGAGTGACAAGAACACAAACCACTGGTTAGTAGTAGGCTGGCTGAAAGCCACTTTAACTTTTGTAATGGTCTAAAAGAGATCTTTTAACATAAGACAGCTAAAAGCTGTCTGAAGGTAAGACATAGAAAGTAGGGAATGGACAATCTTTATTAGTAACTCTAATGCCCGGATAAGCTTAAATGGTCCTAGAAGATAAACACAGGATGCTAGGGCTCTCATGGTTGACAGGTTACAGAGCTCTGGAGTGGCTGTGTATGGGCCTGTTCTGTTTTTTTTTTCTTCACAATTCTTTATTCAGAATTTACAGGGAAGAAAACAGCAACAGGGTACACCAGTCATTACAATGCAACAGCCACCCGTAGAAGCCACTAAACACAAGGGCACATATGGTACATAAGTAAGACACAGTACTATAGCAACATCCGGGTCATCCAATGACAAGCGGACAACCTGAGAGCAGGAGAAAAACGGGTGGAGGATCCATGCGGGGGCTAAGATAAAGACAAGGGAGAGCGGGGAAAGGAAGAGGTCCCCCAGACCCAGGGGCAGAGAGGAGAGGGGGAAGAGGAGTAAAAAAGAGCAAGGGAGAGAAAAACGGGAAAGGGAACCATAAAGCGTAGAGAAGAGGATGAAAAGGGCAAAGCAGAAAAGCAAGAGGGTGCATGTAAGGAGAAGAGATTACTGTAAGGAAGGCAC
The DNA here is from genome assembly GCF_031143425.1 of Pleurodeles waltl. Taxonomy (NCBI): domain Eukaryota; kingdom Metazoa; phylum Chordata; class Amphibia; order Caudata; family Salamandridae; genus Pleurodeles; species Pleurodeles waltl. Next base: position 586,018,890 of record NC_090451.1, read on the forward strand.
ATGAGGAGGCAGTAAGGGGCCCAGAGGTGGGACAGGTCCGCAATAGGGATAGTGGCAAGAGAGCAGCCCTTCGCCCTTTAAGAAGAGTGCCTAGGTGCAGAGGAAGACCTCTGCATTGTCTTGTAGGTTATAAATGACTCTGTCGTATGAGGCATTCAGATACATGGCCAAAAGCCTTCAATGTGTGTGGGGGGGAGCACCAATGCCAAAGGATGCAGTTCTTAGCCGTCGCCAGGCCGCATGGAAAAACCAGCACTTACAGCAAGACAAGGTTGGGGAATCTGCAAAACTATGGCACAGAATTAGAGGTAGAGTCAGCTGCACCAGGATCACCAGAACCTCACTCAGAGTGGCACCAACTGCCTCCCAGAAAGGTAGACAGTGGGGCAGTCCCAGAGGATGGGAACCAGGTCACAGTGGTTGCCATTGCAGAGCTAGTAGTTAGAGTGGAGTAGCAACAGCGCCGACTGTAGCTTCTCCGGAGTCCATTGACAGTCGGCAAGTGGTTTTAAAAAACAGAAGTTCAGCCAGGCTTCCCTCGCTCTGCTTACCAGAGCCTCCAAAAGTTCCATCCAGTCCTCTGGCTCATACTCCACCTGGAGGAGAGCCTGTCATTTGGTGTACAAATATCCCAACAGGGGCGAGGAATGGAAATGTTGGCCAAGAGTCTGTAAACGTCAGACATCATACTCTGGAAGTGTCCCCACACCTTTACTTATGAAACCACTGGGGAAGGAGCGAGAGTCCAGGGGAAGGTGTGAGAGTCCAGGGCTTGGGGCCCAGGCGGCGAACAAGACAGTGACTCACCTGAAGGTACCGCTAATAAGGACTGGGCAGGAAGTCAAACTTCTCTCGCAGTACCTCAAAGAGGTTGAGGGCCCCCTGTGTAAATACATGATGGAGGGTAAGAATCCCCATAGCTTGTCACGCTCCCCAGTCAAACACTTCGCCTCTGATGCGGAGGCCAGTGTTGCCCTACAAGGGCGCCTGCTAATGTAGGCGGATGACCACTGAGAAGAGTCAGTGCACATGTAACCATTATTTAGACATGGCGTGGAATATCTGGTTCCTCGTGCTGGGGGCGGCAGCAACATACTGGTAGACGAGGTACAGCCCCTGAGGACACTCCAGGAGGTTGTGCTCAATTGTGACCCACATTGGGGGAAGAGGGGATCTGGGTTTTGTCGGAGCATATAGGCCAGTTGAGCCAGGTGCAAAGCCAGGGCTTGATGCTCAACAGAGGGGAGACCTAGTCTGCTACATGAACAATGGACTATGTGCTGCTTTGGTGGCTACTGGGTAGCCCGGGCTGGGACAGCCCCTAAACGAAGGACTTAAGGCCCTTATCCACTGACTGCAAAAGGAAGAGAGGCACGAGCAGAGAGGGCATGCCAAAAACGTAGGTGATTCATGATCTGGTATCATCTTGATCGTCTGCACCCTGCCTCATAGCGAGAGACAGAGGTGGAACCACTTATCGTAGTCTACTCTTGTGCTCGCCTGCACTGGTCAAGGTTGTCTGCCACCATTCAGTTCAGGCCCTGATTGAGGTAGTATAAGACCAATTAAGTTCTAACAGGTCACCTTCACTAGTTCATTGAGACTTTGAGACCACAAGGGAGGGGGTGTCTGAACCATTGGAGTACCAATGAGGTTGCATGAAACAACAGAAAACTAGTGAGAGCTGACTGACCAGTGGCAAACCGGATTACCATGTCTGAAAGACCATTAAGTAATGGGCACTCTAATGACACTAGAAAGGGGTGACTGACTCAAATCATCCGAGCAACCACTGGGATCCGTATCCTATCTAGAAGGTAAGGAGAAAAGGATTTACTCCTGAAGTCCATCAGAAGTATGACATACCCGGGTAGACTCTTCTAAACGACCAGTAGCATCTGGACAAAAGAGAGGTTTAGTAAGTCCTTGGGGAGCCTGTAGTGAACGCTGCAGCAGTCTGAAAAAAGCTACATTAGTATAGAGACTCTTGTAGAATGCCTGGTGTGCACTAACACACACAGGACAAGTATAAGGAGTGAAAACCCTCAACGTGGTCCCAACGGCTCAAAATGCAATCTATCCGATTATGAAAAACTGCCCTCACCCACTAATAGGGGTATGCTTCATCACAGGGCAATGCTAAGACATTCCCACGTGAGCATGAGGAATGGAGCAAAAGGCAGGGGAAACACATCACAAAGACCAACAAACGGGGATCTAAACACACACAAAGCCCTCATTCACATAGTTAAAACTATCTCAGGTAGTATGTGAGAAAGTAGCCTCTTTCTAGCCTTGTTACCCCCACTTTTGGCCTGTTTGTGAGTGTGTCAGGGTGTTTTCACTGTCTCACTGGGATCCTGCTAGCCAGGGCCCAGTGCTCATAGTGAAAACCCTATGTTTTCAGTATGTTTGTTATGTGTCACTGGGACCCTGCTAGTCAGGACCCCAGTGCTCATAAGTTTGTGGCCTATTTGTATGTGTTCCCTGTGTGGTGCCTAACTGTCTCACTGAGGCTCTGCTAACCAGAACCTCAGTGGTTATGCTCTCTCATTTATTTCAAATTGTCACTAACAGGCTAGTGACCAATTTTACCAATTTACATTGGCTTACTGGAACACCCTTATAATTCCCTAGTATATGGTACTGAGGTACCCAGGGTATTGGGGTTCCAGGAGATCCCTATGGGCTGCAGCATTTCTTTTGCCACCCATAGGGAGCTCTGACAATTGTTACACAGGCCTGCCACTGCAGCCTGAGTGAAATAACGTCCACGTTATTTCACAGCCATTTTACACTGCACTTAAGTAACTTATAAGTCACCTATATGTCTAACCTTTACCTGGTAAAGGTTAGGTGCAAAGTTACTTAGTGTGAGGGCACCCTGGCACTAGCCAAGGTGCCCCCACATTGTTCAGAGCCAATTCCCTGAACTTTGTGAGTGCGGGGACACCATTACACGCGTGCACTACATATAGGTCACTTACCTATATGTAGCTTCACAATGGTAACTCCGAATATGGCCATGTAACATGTCTATGATCATGGAATTGCCCCCTCTATACCATCCTGGCATAGTTGGCACACTCCCATGATCCCAGTGGTCTGTAGCACAGACCCTGGTACTGCCAAACTGCCCTTCCTGGGGTTTCACTGCAGCTGCTGCTGCTGCCAACCCCTCAGACAGGCATGTGCCCTCCTGGGGTCCAGCCAGGCCTGGCCCAGGATGGCAGAACAAAGGACTTCCTCTGAGAGAGGGTGTGACACCCTCTCCCTTTGGAAAATGGTGTGAAGGCAGGGGAGGAGTAGCCTCCCCCAGCCTCTGGAAATGCTTTGTTGGGCACAGATGTGCCCAATTCTGCATAAGCCAGTCTACACCGGTTCAGGGGACCCCTTAGCCCTGCTCTGGCGCGAAACTGGACAAAGGAAAGGGGAGTGACCACTCCCCTAACCTGCACCTCCCCTGGGAGGTGTCCAGAGCTCCTCCAGTGTGCTCCAGACCTCTGCCATCTTGGAAACAGAGGTGCTGCTGGCACACTGGACTGCTCTGAGTGGCCAGTGCCACCAGGTGACGTCAGAGACTCCTTCTGATAGGCTCCTTCAGGTGTTAGTAGCCTATCCTCTCTCCTAGGTAGCCAAACCCTCTTTTCTGGCTATTTAGGGTCTCTGTCTCTGGGGAAACTTTAGATAACGAATGCAAGAGCTCATCCGAGTTCCTCTGCATCTCTCTCTTCACCTTCTGCCAAGGAATCGACTGCTGACCGCGCTGGAAGCCTGCAAACCTGCAACATAGTAGCAAAGACGACTACTGCAACTCTGTAACGCTGATCCTGCCGCCTTCTCGACTGTTTTCCTGCTTGTGCATGCTGTGGGGGTAGTCTGCCTCCTCTCTGCACCAGAAGCTCCGAAGAAATCTCCCGTGGGTCGACGGAATCTTCCCCCTGCAACCGCAGGCACCAAAAAGCTGCATTACCGGTCCCTTGGGTCTCCTCTCAGCACGACGAGCGAGGTCCCTCGAATCCAGCGACTCTGGCCAAGTGACCCCCACAGTCCAGTGACTCTTCAGTCCAAGTTTGGTGGAGGTAAGTCCTTGCCTCACCTCGCTGGGCTGCATTGCTGGGAACCGCGACTTTGCAGCTACTCCGGCCCCTGTGCACTTCCGGCGGAAATCCTTTGTGCACAGCCAAGCCTGGGTCCACGGCACTCTAACCTGCATTGCACGACTTTCTAAGTTGGTCTCCGGCGACGTGGGACTCCTTTGTGCAACTTCGGCGAGCACCGTTTCACGCATCCTCGTAGTGCCTGTTTCTGGCACTTCTCCGGGTGCTACCGGCTTCAGAGAGGGCTCCTTGTCTTGCTCGACGTCCCTCTCTCTGCTGGTCCAATTTGCGACCTCCTGGTCCCTCCTGGGCCTCAGCAGCGTCCAAAAACGCTAACCGCACGATTTGCAGCTAGCAAGGCTTGTTGGCGTTCTTTCGGCGGGAAAACACTTCTGCACGACTCTCCACGGCGAGAGGGATCCGTCCACAAAAGGGGAAGTCTCTAGCCCTTTTCGTTCCTGCAGAAACCTCAGCTTCTTCTGTCCAGTAGAAGCTTCTTTGCACCCGCAGCTGGCATTTCCTGGGCATCTGCCCATCTCCGACTTGCTTGTGACTTTTGGACTTGGTCCCCTTGTTCCACAGGTACCCTAGATTGGAAATCCACAGTTGTTGCATTGTTGGTTTGTGTCTTTCCTGCATTATTCCTCTAACACGACTTCTTTGTCCTTAGGGGAACTTTAGTGCACTTTACACTCACTTTTCAGGGTCTTGGGGAGGGTTATTTTTCTAACTCTCACTATTTTCTAATAGTCCCAGCGACCCTCTACAAGGTCACATAGGTTTGGGGTCCATTCGTGGTTCGCATTCCACTTTTGGAGTATATGGTTTGTGTTGCCCCTATCCCTATGTTTCCCCATTGCATCCTATTGTAACTATACATTGTTTGCACTGTTTTCTAAGACTATACTGCATATTTTTGCTATTGTGTATATATATCTTGTGTATATTTCCTATCCTCTCACTGAGGGTACACTCTAAGATACTTTGGCATATTGTCATAAAAATAAAGTACCTTTATTTTTAGTATAACTGTGTATTGTGTTTTCTTATGATATTGTGCATATGACACTAAGTGGTACTGTAGTAGCTTCACACGTCTCCTAGTTCAGCCTAAGCTGCTCTGCTAAGCTACCATTATCTATCAGCCTAAGCTGCTAGACACCCTATACACTAATAAGGGATAACTGGGCCTAGTGCAAGGTGCAAGTACCCCTTGGTACTCACTACAAGCCAGTCCAGCCTCCTACATAGTACCATACTCAATCTTTATTTCAAGGTCCACAGGAAGGATTAAAAGAACATTAAAAAAAAAAGAAAAGAACGGGTGGTGAGAAGGGGATGATATCACCCCTGCACCCCAAGTGGCCATACAAGGGTTGTAGCCATTAAAAGGTCAACATGTTTCAGCCATTTTTATCGCCCCTAAGGGTCACTCTGCCTTCCTCAGGACCTTCGATCCCCTTTAAATCATGGTTCATACCCTACCTGTAGTGTATTCAAATTGTGGCCAAATATGCCTCTGGGCACACCTGTGTCCCTGTATTTTACTGCACACTCTCAGGACTGCCGAGTTGTCATTATCGAACTCTCAAGGTGGAGTCCGGTAGGAGCACCTCCTTGTAGTCGCACACTCGTCAAGGGACCCTTGCCTCCCGTGGCTCCGTGTATGCCTGGTGTAAACATGAATACATGATTGACTGGACCCAGAGTTTTTCCACTAGGACCAGCTGTGGGTGATTGGGCCTCGGGTTATCTGCCGAGCATAATATAAACATAGATAGATTTCCGAAGCGTGCACTATTTTATTATGAAGTGCAACAGAAGATGGCTTAAGCCAACACGTGTTTCATGACCTCTTACTGTGTCACTTCCTTGGAGCCCAGGTACAGGATCAGATGAAGTTCTTCAGTATTTTAAAAGAGGCATTGTATTGTGCTTCAGTTATAAGGGTAATGGGAGGGGGGAGGACCTGCTATTGATGACTGTTCCCTTGAGCCTTGCCAGTGATCAATGGGTCCTAGTAGCCCCTCTTGGGACAAGTTGCACTGGAAAGCCTGCCTTGGGTAACCCTTCCTTTAGACACCCGTCTGGGATGACTGGACACAAGGTACATTTCCTCTAGCATTGGACAGCTACTCTTAGAAAGGTGAGTAATGGCCAAGCCCTTGAAGTTCAGCATGAAATAACTGGGCCATGGGAGATCTTCCAGACTCCACTAAGCAGCAGGAATAAGTTGAGCCACAGGAGGCCTACCATTGTTTTTTGAGTCTTGGGTAACCAATCTGGGATGGCATTGCCTTAGGACATCTGCACAGGGAGTTTTGATGCCTTTGTATGATCATTTTGAATAGGCCTGGCTTGCCAAGAATTGTGATAAATCTAAAAAATGGCTTTAAGAAGTGCTACCAGGAGAGAAGCATTTCCTCCGTCCACATTTTGGTAGCCAGAAGTACTTGATTTGATTGTGCAGTTGTGTGCTTCCATCAAAAAAAACTGCTTGTCTACACACAGTTGTGATCGTTTTGCTGTTGTATGATTTTGGTGATGGTCACTCAGTGTTGCAGACCATGAATATAGGTTTGCTCTGTACGAGTCCTTGCTAAGCCCTCTTAGAAGATATAGGGGGTCATTACGACCTTGGCGGGCGGCTACCGCCGTGCGGCCGCCAATGCGGGCGCACTTCCGCTGCCCCCATTACGACACGGATGAGGCCGCAACATAGGAGCCGACTCCTAATGGAGCCGGCGGTGTTGCGGCCGTGCGACGGGTGCAGTAGCACCCGTTGCGCTTTTCATTGTCTGCTATGCAGACAGTGAAAAGCTGGCCGGGGCCCTGTTAGGGGCCCCAGGACATCCCTTACCGCCAGCCTCTTCCTGGCAGTGCAAACCGCCAGAAACAGGCTGGCGGTAGGGGTGTCATAATCCCCAGGGCAGCGCTGCCCTGGCGGATTATCACCGCCAGGCTAAAACGGCGGGAAACCACCAGCCCCAGCGGTGCGACCGTGGCGCTACCGCCGCGGTCGTAATAAGGGCCTCTGTACCGCCAGCCTGTTGGCGGTACGGACGCTACATTACCTCTGGCGGTCTCCGACCGCCAGGGTCGTAATGACCCCCATAGTATTGTTCTTTGTCATCTGTAACTTTCCATACATTTCTAATATTCACTATGGGTATGATTGTTGCCTTGTGAAAAGGCTTACATTCAAAACTTAAGGAATGGGTTAGTGTTGGTGATAAGCAATATTCCGGTTTGGTCGTCTGAAAAGTTTATGGCCAGTACCATAGGTCTGAGTTCGTTATTCTGAAACATTATGACGAAAGCAGTTGGTCTAGCTTATTAATAGTGAAAAGTGTATGTTAAAGCCAGTTAGCCATTAACAGTTGGTTGTTATCACATTGCCATAGACAGGTTTTTTGTTGAATGTAAATGCACAGATTACTGTCGTAGGCAATGTTTTTGGCATTGTCTGCCCACTCTAAAAACCCTTTGGGTTTTCACTGTGATGATTCTTGACGCTTAACTAGACTGGTGTTAGGTTAAGTGTAAACAAAGGCTTCATCGGTTCATTAGGGCAAATCATACAAGGTTTCATCGGTTTGAGCTGTCTATTATGAAATGTTATGGCAAAGCCAGGAGACCTGACTTGCTTATTGTGAGAAGCTTGTTAAAGCCAGAATTTTACAGATTCATAGTTATTACATTGTGCTAAACCTGGTAGCAGGTATTTTGTTAAATGGAAGTTTCATAGATTACTGTTGTAGGCAAGGGTTTTTGTGTTGGTTATTCAATCGGACAATCCATGAATATAGAAGAGAATCCTTATCAAGCCCTGTGAGGAGAGAGTGTGTTTTTCTTTTCCAAATGTAATTTTGTATACATGTGCAATTTTATCACTTCATATCTGATGGTTTCCTTGTGGGAAAGCTTACACTCAGTACTGTAGGATTGGGCTGATCATGGGTGATAGGCCAACAATCACAGCTATAGATTTTATTTGTGTGCAGGTAAATGTTGAGCCTGATGCCATTGGTCTGATATGTTTATTATGAAACATTATTACAAAGACAGTAGGCCAGGCTTATTTATTGTGAAAAGAATATGGTAAAGCCAATGGGCCCCTAAGTGTGGATTGTTAACACATTGTTACTGGCCATGGGAATGTATTTGGTTACATGTAACCTCACAGATTACCATATTAGGCAGGGGTTTTGATGTTGGCCACCCACTCTGACCAACCACTAGGAGTCGGACCCTATTTCGCGAGGTTATGAATGGTTTTAGCAACTGTCATTTTGTACATATTTTTTATTTTATAGATGTATGCCTGATGAATGCCAGCTTATCTGCACTTCGGTTGGCCTGTGTTGTATATAGTGTCAAGCCATTGGTAAAGATCTGAGGCCGTATCAGTTCACTGTGCAAAGTTAAGCAACATTCCTTTTTTTCCTCAGGCAGTAGCATAGATCCCCTTTCATTCCATAGTTCATTTTAGACCTCGGAGTGCAGTTTTGTGTTCGAGATCAAGTATGAGATGCCTAGGGCTATACTAATCGACAAATCTACATTAATATTTAGGTCCAGCCTGGCAGCTTACATGAAGCAGAACCTTGTGATTTAAATAAATAAATAAACAAAAAGCTTTGAGTACTACTGAGAGAGAGGGGCTTAACTCCAACCATGCTTGCTCCTCAGAGTACAGGATTTGATTGGGCTGAATTTGTGTGCTCCCACTAAAAAGACTGTTTGCAATGCACTTTTTGTCTTGTAGCAAATCGTTTTCTCAATACAGCAGAACTGAGATGGTTATGTTTATTAAGCAATGTTATGATAAAGGCACTAGGCCGGACTTATTTATTGTTAAAAGTATATGATAAAGTCAACAGGCATTTAAGTGTGGCTTGCTATTACTTTGTATTAAAGCATACAGATTGCTCTGTTGTTAAATGGAATCTCACAGTTTACCGTAGTAAACACTGGTTTTAGTATTGGGTATCTTGTGAGACAAACCTTGAATATCGAAGGTTTGCTTGGTGAGAATCCTTATCCTTCTTAGGAGAGATAGTATTTTGCATAGCTAATTGTAATTGAGTATACCTTTCTAACCTTGTGGCTGTGCTTAATGGGTACGTTGTGGAAATGTTTATGCTCAGAACTTTGGTTCTGATTGTTTGAGATGCACATTGCAAGCTAGGTCCACTTAAAGTGTACACCAGCTCTTATAATATGAAGTGGTACATATTTATCATTCACAGTCTGTGTTAAAAAAAAAAAGAAAGACAGTGGCCACTAAAATAGGCTTTAAGAAACTAAGTTTCTACTATAGAACATGCCTTCAAGCACACAGTCAATCAAAATAATACACAACAAAAATATACAATCATGCATCCTTTAATTGCAAAATTTTAATTCAAGCCTCTAGCCAGTATGTTTCATCGTACTGCTGTTATGCAGCCGACTGAATCAGGGCTCATAAACACTATTCTGCCTTGTGTTCTCAAGAGACTGTATATTTATTTATGTAGTATTAGGAAGTGTGTTCACAAAATAATATGAGGAAGGTAAAGCCAGGAAGTCTTTAGCAACTCTCGTTATCGCACTGTTGCATGCTATAGATGTATTGTCAAAAGGTATTTAACCCCTTCGCTGCCAGGCCTTTTCCCCCTCCTGTCCCAGGCCTTTTTTTGCCTATTTGGGGCAGTTCACGCTTAGGCCCTCATAACTTTTTGTCCACATAAGCTAACCAAGCCAAATTTGCATCCTTTTTTTCCAACATCCTAGGGATTCTAGAGGTACCCAGACTTTGTGGGTTCCCCTGAAGGAGGCCAAGAAATTGGCCAAAATACAGTGAAAATTTCGTTTTTTTTAAAAAAAATTGGAAAAAGTGGCTGCAGAAGAAGGCTTGTGGTTTTCCCCCTGAAAATGGCATCAACAAAGGGTTTGCAGTGCTAAACTCATCAGCTTCCCAGCTTTCAGGAACAGGCAGACTTGAATCAGAAAACCCAATTTTTCAACACAATTTTGGCATTTTACTGGGGCATACCCCATTTTTGCAATTTTTTGTGCTTTCAGCCTCCTTCCAGTCAGTGACAGAAATGGGCATGAAACCAATGCTGGATCCCAGAAACCTAAACATTTCTGAAAAGTAGACAAAATTCTGAATTCAGCAAGGGGTCATTTGTGTAGATCCTACAAGGGTTTCCTACAGAAAATAACAGCTGAAAAAGAAAAATATTGAAATTGAGGTGAAAAAAACCATAAATTTTTCTCAACGTTTTACTCTGTAACTTTTCCCTGCAATGTCAGATTATCGAAAGCAATATACCGTTACGTCTGCTGGACTCCTCTGGTTGCGGGGATATATAGGGCTTGTAGGTTCATCAAGAACCCGAGGAACCCAGAGCCAATAAATGAGCTGCACCCTGCAGTGCGTTTTCATTCTATACCGGGTATACAGCAATTCTTTTGCTGAAATATAAAGAGTAAAAAATTGCTATCAAGAAAACCTTTGTATTTCCAAAAAGGGCACAAGATAAGGTGTTGAGGAGCAGTGGTTATTTGCACATCTCTGAATTCCGGGGGGACCATACTAGCATGTGAATTACAGGGCATTTCTCAAATAGATGTCTTTTTTACACACTGTCCTATATTTGGAAGGAAAAAATGTAGAGAAAGACAAGGGGCAATAGCACTTGTTTTGCTAATCTATGTTCCCCCAAGTCTCCCGATAAAAATGATACCTCACTTGTTTGGGTAGGCCTAGCGCCCGCGACAGGAAACGCCCCAAAGCGCAACGTGGACACATCCAAAATTTTGGAAGAAAACAGAGCTGTTTTTTGCGAAGTGTCTACCTGTAGATTTTGGCCTCTAGCTCAGCCGGCACCTAGGGAAACCTACCAAACCTGTGCATTTCTGAAAACTAGAGACCTAGGGGAATCCAAGGAGGGGTGACTTGCGGGGCTCGGACCAGGTTCTGTTACCCAGAATCCTTTGCAAACCTCAAAATTTGGCTAAAAAAACACATGTTCCTCACATTTCTGTGGCAGAAAGTTCTGGAATCTGAGAGGAGCCACAAATTTCCTTCCACCCAGCGCTCCCCCAAGTCTCCCGATAAAAATGATACCTCACTTGTGTGGGTAGGCCTAGCGCCCGCGACAGGAAACGCCCCAAAGCGCAACGTGGACACATCCCATTTTTTTAAAGAAAACAGTGCCTACCTGTGGATTTTGGCCTGTAGCTCAGCCGGCACCTAGGGAAACCTACCAACCCTGTGCATTTTTGAAAACTAAAGACCTTGGGGAATCCAAGATGGGGTGACTTGTGGGGCTCGGACCAGGTTCTGTTACCCAGAATCCTTTGCAAACCTCAAAATTTGGGTAAAAAAACACCCTTTCCTCTCATTTCGGTGACAGAAAGTTCTGGAATCTGAGAGGAGCTACAAATTTCCTTCCACCCAGCATTCCCCCAAGTCTCCCGATAAAAATGATACCTCACTTGTGTGGGTGGGCCAGGTGCCTGCAACAGAATAAGGCCCAAAACTAGAAGGGATAGCACTGCGAGTTTATAAGGGCATATTCTTTTATACATCTTTAGACGGACTCTGCTTTGGGGATCCACATAAGTGAGGTGTCATTTTACTTGGGAGACTGAGGGGAAAACTGGGGAGTAGGAATTTTGTGCTGGAGCGGTGATCCTACTAAGAAAAGTCAGGAAAATATGCTTTTATATGCAAATTTTGAGGTTTACAGAGGAGTCTGGGTAAGAAAATGTTGGGGGAGCCACGCAAGCCACACCTCCCTGGACTCCTTGGGGTGTCTAGTTTTAAAAAGTTTCTGGGTTTTGCAGGTTTCCCTAGATGAAGGCCGCACCCAGGACCAAAAACATAGGTGGGCCCTCCCCCCCCCCAAACACAGGTATTTTTGTAATATATCATTTTGATGTGTGCACATACGTCCGTGATGTGCCAAACACTAAGATTGTGAAAAGAAACACACTTAGGTTATGTGAAGAAGACCCCTCACCCACCAACCAAGTTGGTGGCATGCTTCATCATCGGGGTCCCACCCGAGGCACCTAGCGTGTCACAGGTGTGCTGCGACGCCTGATTACAGCGGAGCAGGTTTTGTCATTTTTTACAACACATACTGGTTGGATTTGGCACGAGGGTGAGTGATGGTTCAGTGGATCAAATTTTATTAACAAGAGATTTCACAAAAATGAAATGCACTGCTAATAACTGAAAGGCAAAAAAGTGAACCAATGACTCACAGCTCGTGAGCTGTAAAGCTGCGACAAGGCACCAACCGCTTTACAGTCCATTCACACACCTTTCATACATGACACGCACAAGACCATTCACACCACCAGCCACAGGCCCAGCACATTACAACACTCACATCGACAGACCGCGCCACTCAAGGGCCCATCACTTACATACGCCCACATGCCTGATACAAGAATCACACCAGCTGATGGGAGTGTGGACTGCCGTTTGGCTGGCACCGCCAGCCAAGCGCCACCCCAAGCACACCGCCAGCCAAGCGCCACCCCAAGCACACCGCCAGCCAAGCGCCACCCCACGCACACCGCCAGCCAAGCGCCACCCCACGCACACCGCCAGCCAAGCGCCACCCCACGCACACTGCCAGCCAAGCGCCACCCTACGCACACCGCCAGCCAAGCGCCACCCCACGCACACCGCAATCACTTTTTTTTATTTATAAACAACAAAGAAACTACTAATTATAAAATAAGCACAAAACTACAAACACAAAAGCTCTAACTAAAAACACGACAGAGATGCCAACCGTGAAACATATGAAAATATAAAACAGACCGCTTACGCTCACAGTATTTCCCAAAAGTTTTTCCTTGTGTGGTAACTTCTAAAACAGCTGGGCACACACAGCCCAGGCTTTGAAGGGCATTCGGGGCAGTACATCCGGCTCTCCCTCCGGATTGATCTCCGGGCACATACTCTACATTTCTTTGTGGGCATGTCTTTTTTGGGAGTGGGAGGAATGTGATCTGGAAAGTGCCGATCTTTCAATCTAGCCACATCCTCCACCACTTCTACTCTAGGAACTCTTGCCGGTTCCACCACAATAAGGCTTTCTATCACCGACTCCTGAAATTTAACAAATGTCATCCTTGACTCAGGTGAACAATCCTTGTATACAATTAAGGCATTAAAAGTTGCCAAATGAAATAAATGTAGGGCCAACTTTTTATACCACACATAAGACTTACGAAGAGCAGTGTAAGGTTCCAGCCTCTGATCTACTCTATCAACACCACCCGTGTGCCTATTGTAGTCCAAAATGCACGCAGGTTTGCGCACTTCCGCAACCTGACCCCAAACAGCCACAGGGGAAGTACTCTCATCATGGATGGTCGATAGCATGTACACATCCCTCCTGTCTGAAAATTTCAGAGCTAGCAGCTCATTATTCCGCAAGGCACTGCACTGTCCCCTCTCAAGTTTTTTACAGACAAGCTCCCTTGGATAGCCTTTCCGGTTAGAACGGATTGTGCCACAAGCAACAGTGTCCACCCTAAACAACTCCTTGAACAACTGCACTCCAGTGTAGAAATTATCTACGTACAAATGGTGACCTTTGTTAAACAGCCGTCTAGCAAGTTCCTACACAAAAGAAGAAGCAAATACCGATTACGTGTCATAGTTGCAGGAAATATAGCAGTTGCCATCAAGGGACTAGTAGACCAATAAGAAGCCAGTGACGGCTTCCTGATCAACCCCATCAAAAAAGACAAACCTAAAATCCTTTTCATCTCTTCCAGATATGTGGGAACCCAATGAATAGCTCTAGACTGAGGCTTAAGTCTGGCAGCGTTGTTCCGCATATATTGCTCTGCATACACATTTGTCTGCTCCACAATCTCTTCCAAAAATACATTGTCCATAAACAAGTGAAAGAAATGGACAGGCAGAAAGTTTTCCGTTTTAACTCTGCACCCTGGGAGACCAGTAAATGCAGGTAACTATGGCTGCTCCATGTTTGGGGCAATCCAGGTGTCAGGTCTTCCAATGGGAAACCCTTCATCCCCAGGCTGCTGCACTCTTGGCACATCAATGTCCTCCTCTAACACAGGCCCTTCATCTGCACTGAGAGTAGCTTCCTCATCAGAAGAATACTCTCGGACAGAAAACTCACTTCCAGAATCTCCTGCTTCCTCCTCTGCCTCAGATGCAGAGTCAGTGTCGTAATCATGGTCTGAAGACGACTCAAAGAGCATGCGAACAACCTGCTGAGCGGTCACTTTGCGGCTAGCCATGATCCTAACAACAAATGGATTGCCAACAACAACTAGCACTAAAATAAGTAATAAACAAAGTGTAGCTTTATCACAAAGAGTTATGTACTACAAAAAACTATACCACTCAGTTGCCTGAAATAGCTACTCACCAAGCAACTACTCTGCACAGACACAGCAATCACCAATGATATCCCACTAAAAAGAAAAAAGAAAAAAGCAAATTAGACATATGACAACACAAACATCACTGTGCTCAAATCTAAGGACAATGTCAAACACACAATACTGCATTTAGTACACCACCTACAAACATGTCATTCATGCATGTCAACAATACTCCTTTGGAGTAAATGACTTTCACTTACCTAAAACATGCAACTATGCAAACCACAGGACAACTACTGCCAAAACCGCAAAGATCCACAGCAAAGGAAGCAAAAGCGTTGAACTAGAAGAAAAAGAAGAAATAAATTGTTATTATCACAAATACAAATACTTTGCCAGTTGACAAACACCCCACCACCAAGACACCACCAAGAACTTAGGAGTTGTCCCTGGTACCTAAGTGGATCCTGCCCCCCTCGGGGGTAGATGGGCGTAAAAACAATTGGCCAATCTGCCCCCAAGGGGGGCAGAAATGGGCAACACCTCTGTGTCCCCTTTTAGGGGGCGACCCTTTCCAAAGGGGCACCCCCAGCACAACACAAAACAAAACAAAAAAATCCCTGCCGTATTGGTGGTTTCTGCCCTCCTTGGGGGCAGATGGGCCTACAAAAATAGGGACAGAGATGGCCAATACGAATTTTCCCCACCTTAGGGGGGCGACCGTTGGGGGTGCCCCCCCCAAACACACACACACACACAATCCCTGGCGCCTAGTGTGCTTCCACCCCCCCCCCCCCCCCCCGGGGGCCAGATCGTCCAAAAAATGGCGGATCTGCCCCCAGGGGTGGGGGGGGCGAAAACCACTAGACACCAGGGATTTATTTTTATCGTAAAGTTTTTTTTGGGGGCTATTTTTTTTAGTATTCCCGTGCCCATCCCCCCCCCCCCCCCCCACCCTGGCGGCAGATCAGCCCAAAAATTGGCAATCTACCCGGGGGGGGGGGGGGGCGACCCTTGCCCAAGGGGTCGCCCCCAAAATACACACCAAAAATAAAATCCCTGGTGTCTAGTGGTTTTCGCCCCCCTCCCCCCTCGGGGCAGATCCGCCTAAAAATCGGCAGATCTGCCCCCGGGGGGGGGGGCGAAATACTAAAAACAATTGCCCAAGGGGTCGCCCCCAAAATAAACAAAAAAGGAAATCCCTGGTGGCTAGTGGATATTCCTGCTCGCGATCGTGGGGCAGGAAGCTTGTGAAAACAGGCACAGGGGGAAAGGAAAAACCCTTTCCTTTCCCTCCATGTCTGTTTTCACCACCCCCCGCACTCCAAAAATGGAAAGGACTCACCTGTTGGGTCCTTCTCCGAAGACGCAGCTGGAAGCAAATGGCTTCCAGTGCGCCCGGCAACACTAGATGACGTCATCGCGCTGTGCGCGCGCTGACGTCATCGGATTGCCGTGGGGGGGGGGGGGGGCGGGGTGGAAGGGGAAGGTCTTCCCCTTCCATCCCCGCCTGGGATGATCTCGTCCAAGGCACAGGGGAACTGTAGCCTTGGACAAGATGATCTCGTCCAAGGCATAGAAGCGGTTAATCATAGGTTATTACTCTGTTTTAAAGCCTACATATAGGTATTTTGTTACATTGATTTTTCACAAATTACCTTACTAGGCAATGGCTTTGGTGCTTGTTACCTCCTCTGAGAAACTGTTAGTATAGAAGATAAGCAGTCAGAATCCTTGTTTAGGCTGTCTTAGGAGAGATAGTATTTTGCTTTGCCAACTGAAAATGTATATAGTATGTACTCATGACTTTCTGATGGTTGCCTTGTGAGAAAACTTAAGCTCAGTACATGAGTCCTCAGTTGGGTAAGGTGACAAGCCACTGAAAACAGCCTAAGTCCTGATTGGTTCACTAGGGGAAAACAAATCCAATGCTGTAGGTCTCATCTGCTTATAATGAAAAGTTATTATAAACATAGTAGACCTGACATATTGATTGTGAAAAGTACATGTTAAGGTCAACAGGCATTTAAGGGCAGATTGTTATTCCTCTGCATAAAAGCATAGAGATAGGTATTTAGTTACATGAAATATTACAGATTACCTTTGCAGAGAAGTAGTTTGGTATTGGTTGCCACCTGTGAAAAACCCTAGGGTAAGTTGATTTGCACAGTAATAATTCTTACCAAAATCTCCTCTTGGTGGTGTACCAAGATCTTGTGGAAACAAAAAGTAATGCATCCATCCGTATATAGAAATATATAGCCACATACAGGGCCTTTGCGTCGGCTCTGTTTTGCCATGGGTCTGTCTGAGAGTCATTTACAGTAACTTTCATCCATTATAGCGAACTACATGAGATAATTGTACAGCCCGCTTCACTCATTGGCTTTCTTGTCCTGTGAATGAAAGCCTTTTCTGATCACATTTGTACATCCACCTGAAAAAAGTGTAAGGGCTGGTTGGCTATTTGTCCTTTATAGTTTCCCTTTAATTTCCTTGCTTCTCCTTTTATTTTACAGTTTCTTAACAGCATACTGTAGCTCTTCAGCCAGTGCTAATGGGTTGCTTGCATGCTGCTCAATTAATTTGCAGTGCACCGCATCCTAAGTGGCCACTTTCTGTAAAGACGGTGAGCATTGTGGTGAGCTATTGCCGGTAGTGTATCCTTGTTTTACCATTCCAAGATGCACAACGTGTTGGTTTTAAGTGCGGTGCCCATGCTTGATCTTAGAAGAGCAATAGAATATTTATAATACCTTTGCAAGATGGGCACCTGCTGCTCCATTTAGTTTTGTTACTGCAAGCATATGCCTGCTTTGCTTAGACAGCATTATGTTTTGTTTTTTCTACTTGTTTTCTTTTACATTTATTTTGCATATATTGAGTTTGTGTGTGTTATTGTGGTTGTCAGAGGGAGAATGCAAGAATGGCTCAGTATATTGCCCTTATGCATCCATTCTTCAAAGGTGAGTGACTGAGCGCCTAAACCCATCAGCGACACAAAATGCACTTTAATTTATAGGCCAGACCTTTTAGAACTGCTAGTGCTTGTTTAAAAGTTGTAGCTGGAGGGATAGGTCATGAGCCAAACGCCTCCCATTCTAACAAAGACGTTTCTCTAGGTCATGAGTTTTAATACTGGTAACTCAGCCTCAGCCTGCCATCCTCCATTAGATCGGTAAATTAAGTAAGTGAATAGGTAATAGAATCATCTGTTACTTAAAGCGCATAGAAACAACAGAAGTGCCATATGGTGGCCTAAATGAAAAATAAGCTTTTACCTTGGTTCTGTCTTCTTTTACAGATCATTTTTCAATGGTAACCCTCAGCAGAAATTCATAACCAAGCGACGAAAACCTGCTTTGCTTGCAGATCGTGTCCAGCCTACCCCAGAGGAAAGAAAACTGAATTTTCTTACAGAGGTAACCCCAACAATATGACTTTGCCTCAGGGGTTAGCTGCTATTCATATATATCTTCAGTTGTTTCACTTTTTATTTGTATGAGTATTGAAATAGTTCCTTGTTGTCTGAAGGATACTTTTAATGCTATGAATATGCCTTGTATGTGGACAATCTGAATGTTCAGTTCTATTGGTGCACATTCCTGCTGATCGCTGGATGTTTCAGGTGTGAATCCGGGAAGTTTACATTCTCCAATATTGGATCTTTCATAGATTCACATGCTTGATTCTTCCCCGTTGTCGAAGTGGGATTCCCATGGTATCATTTCAATAGTAGTGCAATATACACTAATATAATACTATACTATGGATAACCGCTGCAATAGCCTATCCAAGCCCTTTTTTAAAAAAGAACCAAACTTATGTCACAACCAATCAAACAATAGCACCCTGTAGAGCCCTCCCAAGAGACGCTGAGTTCCTCAGATTTTCGAGTACAAGTGATAAAGGTATAAATGAGGAAATAAGGTAAGCCTTTCCAGGGAGGAGGGTGGGTTGCATGTGAATCTATGAAAGATGCCAATACTGGACAACAGTAGTTACAGGTAAGTAACTTGTTTTCTTCTCCAGTATTGGAATTTTTCATAGATTTAAATGCTTGAATCAGAATAGCGAGCAGTAATAGTTCACAAATGCATATCGCATGAATACCCTTAGTGGATGGCGGGTAATAATAATACAATATAACTTTGTACTATTTATCATATAAAACATGATAGTAAATGAATTTAAGCATGAGTGATATAAACACATTTAGATAAAATGAGACAGATTAAATTCATCTCTATTAGAGGGAGCTTACCTACCGCTCATCGTGTGAGAGGGGGTCTCCCTAAGCTCTGCCCAGTATCTCTTCAAATCTGCTGATATATTCTCACCTTGTCAGACTCTGCTGAGACCGGAATTTTGAGATCATATTCATCTTGCAGTAAGAAGAGGCTTTACCAGGAGGATCCCTGTAAGAATTGCATATATTGCTTGTACCCACAGCATGAGGTAAAATACTATAAAATGTGTAGGACTTTTTAAACCAAAACACTAAAAGACTGAGAGGATAGGTTGTTAAGTCGGTTACAGAGGCTCAAAACTAAATCTAATGTCATCTCTGAAGATTAGGACACTGCTAGCTCTCATACTTCTTCAGAAAAGCATAAGAAGAGAGAGAGGAAACTAGAGTCTCCTGAGGGTCATAAAAAGGATATGAAGAAAACACGCCATGAGTCCTCACAAATTTCCTCACATAAAGGAAAATCTTCTTCTAGATCTCCATCAAAGAAAAAACTTGATTTGGTAGTGGTGTCTAAAACCTCCACTCTGTCACCAGAAAAAACCTAATCTGTGAACCCTTCATTGCCAAAGCACTGCCAAAGCACTGACTGTCGCCGACGCCTCCACTGTCTAGGTGTCCACCGGCATTTCCCGTCGACGATGAGTACATATTGAACACTCAGCATAGTTGATGACTGCTACATCCTCTGACTACAAAACCATCGGTGTCAGCAACACAAACGGCTTCATCAATGCATTAAGCTCTTCCATCGTCGACGGGACGCTTCTCGTCAATGTCTCCATACTATAAAATGAAAAAGACCCTCAAGCTTGCAGGTTACTCCTCTACTTCAACCATCACCCAGACAATTTTATCAAGATTCCAGGGCAAGTATCACCGTTACCTCCTGTAATTTTTGTTGAAGAATTGGAGGATGAAGGAGTATTTGGCCCAGCACACAGTCCATCACAACTGAATGTAAAATATCAAGACCGCAATGATGATGAATATGACCAATATTTTACCCAAGAGTTTCGCTCACAACATGCAACTGTCAAAAGCCAGCAATATACGGAATGCATGGTTCAGCTTCCGGCAACACTAGTTGAAGATTTACAAGCCATGGTACTTGACTACAATACACGTTTCCCAACACCTGTGGGATTGCAACCACCTCCATCAACACCAAGGCGAGTTACACCTGCAAGCTTAGCTGATCCACCAATGCAAGATCCGTCTTCATCTAATGATGATGCGAACAAGGGTGAAATTTAAGACGCCAGACCCTCGAGCAATTAATAGTATGAATATATAATTCCCACGTCTTCTCCTCTTCCTGTCCAACCAGCAGACTCGCCACCAGAGGACATACGTGGTTTCCACGCTCTGACGGAAAGGGCTGCAACAAGATTTAATCTACCCATGACGGTCAAGCAGTCTGACTGCTTTCTCTACGATTTTAAAGACCAGTCAAGAAAACCAGTCAAGAAGAACTGTCAGAGCGATCCCAATAATTGATCATATATGGGAAGAGGGAGTAAAATTCATTAAGACACCAGCTACAGTCACCGCAGTATTGCCAAAAATAGACAAGAAATACAAGGCCACAGACAAAGCACCAGCATGTTTTGTAGGACATCTGAAGCCAGACTCTGTGATCAGAGAAGATCTAAGAATCCCTCTTCATCTATCACTTCCCCCACCTGATAAAGAGGGGAGAAGACTTGACAATATAGGCAAAAGGTTTATGACCATCTCTGAGACTACAGTGCTGGCAGCCAATGCTTTAGCAATATTGGGAAGATATGATCGCCAAATGTGGTCAGATATCGCACCTTATCTAGATTTTCTGCCAGATGACAAAAAACAGGAGGCACAAAAGATCTTGCTAGAGGGAGAAAGAGCAGCTTCTGAAACCATTGACTCATCTATCCCCTTAGCTGATGCAGCCACCCTTAGGTGCCAAGGTTAACTTAAGGCAACCACATTCCGTCCAGAGGTACAAAGTAGAATTCTGGACATGCCTTTCGATGGAGATATGCTTTTTGGCAAGCAAATAGATGAGGCAGATACTGACCAAGCTAGGTCCTTGGGAACACTACAATACTGGAAAATGCCCTTTTGTGGGGCATGGGGTAGCGGAAACTGTCTTTCTTGGAACCTATCAAAGGTACCAACCTCAAAATTATCAATCATTTCCTCGACATATCAGCATTATCGTGCACCACAGCAAGCTGCACATTCCAGACAGCAGCCCAGACGAAAGCAAACAGCGCAGCCTAGAGACATGTCTAGGAACAAGTGACAACTTGGTGTAGTCTGCTACAGTTTCCCATATCCTACCACTCAAAAGAGCGCACATATCTTGTTACTACAACCAATAGAAACAAATTACGACAGACAAGTGGGTCTTGGATATAATAAAATATGGCCATACTTTAGAATTTCTACGATGTCCACCTCCTCATCCGCCACAAACATCACCTGTGGCACAAATACACTACCTCAGAAGGAAGCAGCCTTAATGCTACAAAAGGGTGCCATAGAGAAAGTCCTTTGGTCTCAGAGAGGAAAGGGATTTTATTCTGACTTCTTTCTGATAAAGAAAAAGTTGTGAGAATGGCGTCCCATTCTAGATCTCAGGAAGCTAAACCAATACATACAGAAAAAACTGTTACGTATGGTGACGCTCCAGTAGATACTACAGCTTCTCAACCATGCAGACTTTATGGCTAGTCTTGATTTACAAGACACCTACTTCCACCTCCCTATCCACCCAATGCATCATATTTCTACGCTTTACTGTGGCAGAAACTCACTTTCGGTTCAAAGTCCTACCTTTCAGTCTCCGTTCAGCCCCCAGAGTGTATACCAAATGCCATGCCCCAGTAGCAGCACATTTGAGGCTCAAGGGACTACAGCTTTTCCCAAATGTCGATGATTGGCTTGTAAAAGCACTGTCTCTTCACAAAGCATCAGAAACCACGTCTATTTGCCTCCATCTGTTTCACTCTCTATGACTAACAGTTAATTTTCAGAAATTGATACTGTCACCCTCTTGGAGAATAAACTTTCTTAGGGCAACTTTAGACGCTATGCAAAACAAAACATTCTTGTCTGCAGAAAGACAGAAGAGCGTGATATCACTAGGTCATGATCTATCCATAAAATAGTATGTTTCTGTTTGTTTCCTGAAGTCATTCCTAGGCATAATGTCTTCAGCCATTCTGTAGGAAAGTACCATCTTTCTTGGCATGTTACCCCCAATTTCTGCCTGTTTGTCAGTGTGTTTTTACTGTCTCACTGGTATCCTGGTAGTCAGGACCCCAGTGCTCATAGTTAGTGGCCTATATGTGTTGTCCGTATGCTTGACTGTGTCACTGGAGTTGTGCTAATCAGAACTCCAGTGCTTATGCTCTCTCTGTGAACCAAATTTGTCACTATAGTTTAGTGACTTCATATTCCAATTCCGATTGGCACACTGGACCCCCCTTATGAGTCCCTAGTATGTGGTGCCTAGGTACCCAGGGCATTGGGTTTCCAGGAGATCCATATGGGCTGCAGCATTTCTTTCGACACCCATAATTAGCTTGTACAAACCTTTCTTCAGGACTGCCACTGCAGCCTGAGTGAAATAGTGCACACACTATTTCACAGCCATTTTTCACTGCACCGGGTAACTTATGTGTCACCTATGTGTCTAACCTTCATTTACTGAAGGCTAGGTACAAAGTTACTGTGTGTGAAGGCCCCCTTGCGCTAGCAAAGGTGCCCACACGTTGTCCAGGGCCAATTCCCCGGACTTCGTGAGTGCGGGGACACCATTATAAGCGTGCACTACATATATGTCAATATATATATGTAGCTTCACAATGGTAACTCCGAATATGGCCATGAGAGGTGTCTAAGATTGTGGAATTGAACCCCCAATCCAACTCTGGTATTGGGGAGCTAATTCCATGCACCCTGGGGACTCCACCATGGACCCCCAGTACTACCAAATCAGCTCTCTGAGGTTTCCACTGCAGCCCCAGCTGCTGCCACCTCACAGACCGGTTTCTGCCCTCTTGAGGACTGAGCAGCTCAATCCCAGGAAGGCAGAACAATGCATTTCCTTTAGGAGAGTGGTGTTACACCCTCTCCCGTTGGAAATAAGTGTTACAGGCATGGGAGGGGTATCCCTGGTGCCCAGAGCTCCTCCAGAGTGTCCCTGGCATTGGCCATCTTGGATTCCAAGGTGTCCGGACCCTCTGGGAGCATCCGAGTGGCCTGTGCCAGGAGATGACATTAGAGACCCCTCCTGATAGGTAGCCAATCCCCCTCTCAGGGATATTTAGAGTCCCTCCTCTGGGTGTTTCCTCAGATTCGGTTTGCAAGACTCCACCAGGACTCTACTGCATCCTCTGCTTCAGCTTCTGACCATCGGATCAACCGCAGACTGCTCCAGGAACCGCTGTAACTGCAACAAAGTATCCAGGAAGGCTGCTGTGACCTGCAACTTCAGCTCCAGCCAACAAATGCAACAGTTTCCAAGGTGTGCAAGCTCTGAGGACTCCCTGTCTTTACCCTGCACCAGAAGATCCGAAGGAATCTCCTGTGGAGTGACGTAGTCACTTCCCTGCTTCTGGAGGCACCCTTCTGCGATGACAACCGGTACTCTGGGACTCCTCTCCTGACGACGAACGTGCTCCCCGAAACACAGGTGTTGGACCGCAGTGACCCAGACTGTCCATAGGTCCAGCTGTCCAAATTTGGTGGCGGTAAGAGCTTGCCTCCCCGTGCCAGACAGTACCCCTGTGCATCGCGTCCTATGCAGCACCTTGGGCTTCTGTGCACATCTTCCAAAAGTTCTTTATGCACAGCGTAGACCAGGTGCCCAGCACTCCACCCTGTGACGCACAGCTCTGAGTTTTTCTCCAACGGCGTTGGATCCGCCTTTGTAGTGCTGCGACGATCGCACTTTGCAACTCCTTTGTCCCCGTGTCCTGGGACTCCTGTGGGTGCTGCCTGGTCTTCTGAGGGCTCTCTGGAGTGCTGAGAGACCCCTCTGTCTCCTCAGTCTGAGTTGAGACCCCCAGGTCCCTCCTGGGTCTGGGCAGCTCCTTTTTGACGCAAAATGTGTACTTGCGTGAACCAAGTCTTGTTGGCGGAATCCAGCAACACAAACAGCCTGCATCCAACAACTTGACGTGGGACGTCTCTTACACCAAGCAGGAAGCCGCAGCTATCTTCTTTGGTGCATTTCTGTACTTTTCTTCCAACCGTAGAATCCACTTTTGCACCTTCTTCCAGGTGGGCATGGGCTCCTGTTCTTCCTGGACTCTTTGACTTCAGGACTTGGTCTCCTCTCTCCACAGGTGTTCAGGTCCAGGAATCCATTGTTGGTTGCTTGCAGTCTTGCTTGGTTCTTGCATGATTCTTCATCACGACTTGTAATGTGTTCTGAGGAAACGTGATGTACTTTACTCCTGCTTTCCTGGGCTCTGGGATGGGGTACTTTACTTACCTCTGGTGTTTTCTTACACTCCTAGCATGCCTCTACACATTACACCTGCCTAAGGGGGAATCCGACCTTCGCATTCAACTATTTAGTATATGGTTTGTGTTGCCCCTAGGCACTTTGCAATCTATTTTGTTTTCACTGTTTGCACTATTCTGTTTACTTACCTGATTTTGGTTACTAGTGTATATATTGTGGATAATACCTCTAGAAGGAGTATATGATATTTATTGCCTTGTGTCACTATAAAAAAAAAAGTAACTTTATTTTTGATAACACTGAGTATTGTCTTTACTTGTGTATAGGTATGTGTGACTATAGTGGTAATTCAAGAGCTTTGCATGTCTCCTAGTTCAGCCTTGGCTGCTGTGCTGCCCCTAGACATCCTAAGCTGCTAGACTCTGCCTACATTTCACTAATAAGGGAAAACTGGACCTGGTATAAGGTGTAAGTACCTCAGGTACCCACTACAAACCAGGCCAGCCTCCTACACATTCTCATGCTACCTCACGCACGTCTCAGAATGAGACCATTCCAAGAAAAGTTACACAAACAGTGGCTCCAAGTAACTGGATCATTCAACAAACTAGTCAAAATTACTCTGGTCATGAAAAACACACTTCTATGGTGGCAATTTGCCAGCAACCTTTCAGCTGGAGTAAAGTTCCTCTGTCCACTTTCAGATTTCATTATTACCACACATGACTCCCTGGAAGTTTGGGGAGCCCATCTTCAAGATCTCCAAATAAGGGGCAGATGCAGTGCATCTCTTTCAAAGATGCACATGATTTTTCTTAAGAGCCATTTTACTAGCACTGCAGTCATTCCTTCCGAGGATACAGGCATCCTCCGTCCTCATTCGAACAGACAACACCACCTGCATGCATTATCTAAACAAGCAGGGAGGTACAAAATCCCACATTCTCGCCCTAGAGGCTCCGAGTTTGCAAATGGGTACTGCTTTACCGCATATCGATCAAAGTGGAGCATCTGCAGGGAGCAAAGAACAATCTAACATACATCCTGAACAGAACCAGTCAAACCTGCAATGAATGGGAACTCAGTCAACTGATTCTCGACTCCATATTCCAGAGATGGGGCTCTCCAAATTTAGATCTTTTCACGTCGCAAAAGAAGCAGAAATGTTGGTTCTTTGCCAGCAGGAACTACAGAGATGGTCACAGGGAAATGTGTTTTCGAGAAAATGGTCAGGGATCTTTGCTTACGCTTTTCCCACATACCCTCTCCTCTCCAGAGTCCTAATGAAGATGAAGAGAGAACTGTTAGGCCTGATCCTTATTGCTCCACACTGGCTTCGACAACATTGGTTCAACGAACTGCTTCTACCCTCAGAAACCAACCCATATCGCATACCTGTAACAAGAGCTCTATTAACCATTAAGAGTGGGTAGATCCTCCATCCACATCCCGCCTCTCTC
This sequence comes from Pleurodeles waltl, assembly GCF_031143425.1. Classification (NCBI taxonomy): domain Eukaryota; kingdom Metazoa; phylum Chordata; class Amphibia; order Caudata; family Salamandridae; genus Pleurodeles; species Pleurodeles waltl. The sequence continues at coordinate 586,044,540 of NC_090451.1, forward strand.
CAATTGCATTTTTGGCTCCTGAATTCAACAGGCTCAAGCAGTTAAACATACTGCAGAATTGCAGAGACATATTATCCAAGACGAGATTCTTTTGCAACTAATAAAATCACCCTTTGAGCCTGTCCTCAAGGCTGAGCTCAACTATCTTACATGGAAAGTTGCATTACTTTTAGAGCTCCCCTCTACAAAAAGAGTAAGCAAGATCCAAGCATTTGCTATCAAAGAACCCTATTTACATTTTCTGATGACTGTTCTTATTAGAACAAATCCAAAGTTTATTCTTAAGGTTCCATCCCACTTTCATCTTAATGCACCTCTGGTGCTTTGCCCCTTTTTAACTATTCCATCTTCATCAGCTGAAAAAGCACTTCACTCTCTCAACGTCAAACAATGTCTTAAATTTTATTTACAAAGAACTAAACTAATTTGGAAAACTGATCAGTTACTAGTCTCCTACGAGCCCAGCAAGCTAGGTGTTGCAGTCACAAAAGTGACTATTACAAGATGGATTTCAGCAACCATCCAACTCTGCCATTCTAAAGCGGGTAAGCCACTCACACTGAACCCTGAAGTGCATTCTACAAGAGCAATATCCTCATCTGCTGCCTTTTTTGCTGGTGTTTCCTTGAAGATGATCTGTCGTGCCGCTACGTAGAAAAACGCACATACTTTTACGCAGCATTTCTGTTTGGAGTTGTCAGTCAACACGGACTCGGCAGTAGAACAAGCAGTTTTATCTAAATGTGCTTATATCACTCATGCTTAAATTAATAATTAATTTACCTTCATGTTTTATATGATAAATAGTACAAAGTTATAGTGTATTATTATTACCCACCACTCACTAAGGGTATTCATGCGATTTGCGTTTGTGAACTATTACTGCTCGCTATTGTGATTCAAGCATGTAAATCTATGAAAGATCCAATACTGGAGAAGAAAACAAGTTACTTACCTGTAACTACTGTTGTCCAGTATTGGCATCTTTCATAGATTCACATGCGACCCACCTTCCTCCCTGGAGAGGCTTACCTTATTTCCTTGTTTATACTTTTATCACGTGTGCTCGAAAATCTGAGGAACTCAGCCTCTCTTGGGAGGGTTCTAAGGGGTACTGTTTGATTGGTTGTGACATAAGTTTGGTTCTTTTTTACAAAAGGATATGGATATGCTATTGCAGGGGCTATCCATAGTATAGCATTATATAGTATGCAGAGCAGCAGAAGCCGCAGGGAAGAGGGAGCAGGGCCGCTGGGAAGCCGGAGGGAGTGCAGAGTGCAGAGCGAGGAGGAGCGTTGCCTGACCAGGGCAAAGGAGGGAGTCTCCCTGACAGCGTTTGTCACCAGCCTGACTGCTGTCTTGCTGTCCTGCAGGCCTGGCTCGTCATCCTGCTGCTAGAAGCAGGGAGAAGAAGGGGTGAGTCTCCCAGTCCACGTTCCCGGCTGTCCGAAGTTCTGCTCCTGGTCGCCCCTTCCCGCAGCCACAGCATTAACTTTTGGACTGACCTGGCCCATCTTATCAAGCTGTTTGCCCCCCTCTACCCTTTGCAGCTGCATAGGGGTGTAGACTGGGGGTCAGCAGGCTTGTGGCTTTGGTGATCATCTAGTCAGCCACCTTAGTGTGCGTCTACCGGCGCCCAGCCCTAATCATTGGACTAAGGAGTGGGCTGGAATTTCAGCAGGAGAATGGGGAAATTGTCCCTGGTGTGAGCTCCAGGTGAAAGAAGCTGTACCTGGAGCCCATGGAACTTGGAGTGCCTGTGGTGAACGGGATGCAGTAGGCTGCAGGCAGCCTGCTAGGAGCAGAAACAGCTGGCATTAGGCCAGTGAAGTTTGCCACGCATTGCTGTCCTGTTCCACTCGCCCCTGGCTGTTGGTGGACACAAAGCTGCTGAGTGCCCTGGAAGTGCGTCGGAAGTGGTTTGCCCCGCTTCTTGGGGAGCAGTAAATTTGGACCTGTCCGGAGAGGAGAAGAGAGGGGAAGACCTTCAAATCTGGGCAGACTGGCCTCTAAGACCATATTGGATATTGCTTTTAAATAAGGTGAGAGAGTTCATCACCCCTCTGCTTTGACTTGGTTTTGGTGGTTTGGAGGAGAGTCATAAATTATGACCCTAAAGAAATTACGCTCAGGGCTCTTGCTACCAGGAAGGACATATAGATAAACTAAATCCAGTCCCCTTCGGAATAAGGTGAACCTGGCCTTACGGGTGAAGTGCCAGGATCAAATTTTCGCTTTATGGGGAAAAAGAAAAAAACGTCCAGAGGAGACAAAGCTCGACATTCCCCTTGGCATGACAGCTGGCACGGAGCTAAGTAGAACCCTTTTCAAGGGGGTCCAAATGAGTCGTACTCTGCCCATAGTAGATTGAGGGTGAGAGCAGAGGACATAGTCCCCCAGGAGAGGCCCTTTTACAGAGCATTCAGAACTCGCTCAGGGCGCTGCCGCATTCCTCTTCTACCTCCTCCCCCTCCTGCTAGTTAGCTCACCTCCTCCTGTAGAAACCTTAAGAGGATTAGTTAAGTCTGCCAAAGTTCTCCAGGAAACCTTTTTTGACGTGGTGGCTACAGGGACTCTAGCCACTGGGCTTCAAGACTTCACCCTGCCCGATTTGGACTTGGACCTCTGTAGGAGATATGGATATCAGGTCAAGGACTATTCTTCGCCACCTGGGGATCCTGTGCCTAAGCGTCCACCGACAGGTCTCAATTTGTTTAGCAGTACCCCGTCCATCCAAGACTCTGTGTACTCTCACCTATCTGTGACCCCAGTTCTAGAAGTAAGCGGTAATTTGCCTAGTTAGCTACCAGACCGGGAGGTCAGGTTCTCTACTTCCCTGAACAGCTAGCAAAACCCGCTTTCCTCAATTTTAAAACTTCTGGAGAAATTTGTAGGATGGTCTGACTGTATTCTCGGTTCTGTGACATTCATCTTGAAGAAATTGTCTAAAGATTACAAAACCAGTAGTTTGAATCAAGGCCTCTCGGGGTTACTGGCTGTTCCCCTGTTGCTATCAAATGAGTCGGGGAATCCCATGGTGCATTCTTGTGTGGAGGTGAGCACGCAGGCTGGTAAATCCCAGAGACTATTGATAAAAAGGGCAGTGCTTGATAGCCCAGTGGACTTCATACGATTTATATTTAACCCCTCCCCGGTTAAGAGTAAAAGTCTAATTGCACTTGACAGGAGGTATTCCTAATATTTAAAGCCTTGTCTAATCAGTAGAATTGTTCTCCGGAGTCGCCTGTTCCTCTGCCAATATTGGGAGAGAAAAACAAGAGGAAAAAATCTAAAGGTTTGAAAAGACCAGTTTGAAGGATCACTAAGAAAGGCAGAAGGAAAGTACATTTCTTTGAGGCGACAGATTCAACACAAAAATGCATGGAAGTATCTAGCATGATTTCTCCCTCCTCTTTGGCAACAGGGATCGCATCTGGGGCTATTGGAGCAGTCGCCAGGGAACCAGGGAGGGAGCCCAAGAGTGAGCCTTTCTTTGTCTCCCGCCCCCAAAATGGTTCACCTCCTGCATTGAACCAGACAGCTCTGATATTTTCATTCCCTGAAGGGAGACTATAATGGCCCTGTATCTGTGGAAGGCTTTCCCGCAACTGGATGCAATGCAGACTCATATATAGTAGACTTTATTCCAATCTTTGTTGCAGACTTAATTTTGAATAGATTTACTCTGTTAAACTGCTTCTCAGAGTCTGGCCCATTGAGGTCAATTCAAAACCACGTCATTGACCTTATTTCTCTTTGGTATTCCGATGAAGGTTTTATGTCCAGGATTGCCTTTCGCTTTAAGTGCTTGACTAAACTGGTCCTTCGACATGATGTTTGTTTTTTTTTCTTCTTCTTCTAGTGTCACTGGATTGATGTGGTTCCCCTTTTGCGTATGATTTGGGCTAGCGCTAGTGGGGGATGGTAATGGAAAAGAACTAAGATAATTTGTCACAGGAGTCACCCAGCTGTAAGGACCATTATTTGTCACAGGAGTCACCCAGCTGTAAGGACCAGGGTAGATTTTCAGGACCTGACAGTTTCCCTTGTAGGGAATGGTAGGCAGGTGTCTCTGTGGGAAGCATCAACTGCCCCTGAGCAAAAAAAGCATTAATAGTCTGTAAGGGTGGGGTTGGCTCCTGAGTGCCTTAAACCAGGCGCGGGGTCTAGGTTCCCGTTTCCACCCCTCAACTAGCGTCAGCCTAAAAACTGTTTCATTGAATGCTGCAGGGGTAAAATATAGTAGAGAGAAGTTACTTTGTCTCAGTTCTTTAAATCCTGATTTGATTTGCCTCTAGGGGACATGGTCTGATAGGTATTTACTGTGGGACAATTATTATGTTGTAGGCTGTAAGGCCACCTCTTCTAGAAGGGGGCATGCTAAAGGGGTAGTCACCCTCCTTGCTGTCAACTAAACTTCAGTGGAATTATGTTTGTTATAAAGATCCTTGCAACCTTTTTATGGCTGAAATATTGACCCATTCCAAACTAAGGGGTTTGATGTTATTCTGTTTGTATGGTCTTTGGCCTGGGAAGGCTTTGCTGTGGGCACTGGTAACATTTACTCATAAGACATTTGAACTTTCTACTTTTGCCTTATCCTTCCTTATGAAAATCACCTATTGTTATGCAGTTCTTAAAAGGGTTTACCTGTGTTTCCACCTGCAGCTATTATTATGCCAAAGTGCAATTTGATTCTTCTATTTCTTTTTTATTTGTACAAGCCGTGAACCCATGCACAATTGTACCCCGAGGTTGACTCTTAAAACAGTCTTCCTTATTTCACTTGCTTCCCTGTGCCTTGTCTGTAAGCTATAAATGTTATCAGGGCAATCACAATGAACATTTTATTGTCTTACAAATTGTCTTAGTACTCATACATCCTTTCTCCTGAAAATGTGGCTAATCCATGTGGGCTAGTCGATAACACTTCATGTATTTTTCCTCTCTGACGCATAGCTCTAAAGAGGATCATAGACTTCACTGGTGTGGTTCTAAAAATTCTGGACCCATGTAATTTACTTTGCCACAGCAGTACGATTTTAGTATCAAAAGACCGATAATGACTAGTACACTAAGCATGAGCATTTTCGCTCAATTCCAGCAGCGTTTTCACCTCGAAATCGCCATTTTCGTCCTGCACTCGTGGCTCCCATTTTATACATGGCAGCCATTTTTAAAAGTTGCCCTCACATAGGCTTATAATAGTCAGATTTGATTCCAAGGACACGTACACCTTGATTGACTTTTCTCTGACCTGGGCAAGCTGGAACCATTGCCTCAGGCCAAACCTGTTTGGTCAGTCCCTCTCCCAGTGGCCGAATCAGATAGCATCAAGGCACACCATGCCATAAAACCCTTATTATCGCTCACACACCCTGCCTAATCTTGCTCACACCTGCACCTGCTCTTTTCTTCTTCTCACTTTACGAGGGGGAGGTGCCTGTTTTTATTGGGGGTCCACACTTATCTGATGTAAAATACTAGGCCTTGCCGGGTAATTTATTATGGGTTGGATGACATGAAATATGAGGTTTCATCATGACACTGTTTTTTCCTTTGTAGTGAAAACATGTGAATGACCAACCAAAATGTCAAGAATGTTTGCCTGAAGCTTAAAAAACTGTATATAAGGAAACCTGACTTTGCATTGGAGAACAGTCTCCTGAGAACATACAAACTGTGCTGTTGTACTTCTAGGACGCTTGTTACTTGGTTGCAGCCAATAAATTTGATCTTTGACTTCACCTAGAAGACTCTGAGTTTCTGTGGTCTGAATCAGGAAAGTACCCGAGGTCTTTGGGTGTACCCTGGCACCGCTGGGTTACCGGATCAGTACCGGTTCTGAAAAACCCAGTACCTCACTGGTTGCTTCCTAGATGGTCCCTTAGTTCTACACAGATTGGACTGAGGAGCACTTGCGATGACCAACTTTTTATTGGATTTGACAGTACAAAGAAAGCAGGGCGGTTAAAAAATAGACCTTATTGAGGTGGATTGGTCTGCTCTTCAAGCTGTGCAATGCTTTAGTTAAGAAGGAGCTTTCAAGGGCCTTCTGCTCATTCCACCATGACGAAGGAGAAAGCAATACCAAGCAGTCATTACTGTTACCACGATTGCCTTTACAACGCAAGGCTTTACCATGCATATGCCTTTACCTTGCAAGCCATTACAATGAATACATGAACCCTAAAAACCACTTTCTATGCCTAAACCCCACTCATCCCATACCACTTAAAACACCTCACCACACCCAAACTCCACCCATCCCTGAACCCTAGAAAAACCCACCCCGTCTTTAAGCATCAGCCGCCCGTGACCCATAAAAATGCCTTCCTAGGTAGCAAGGGTAGTCCTTTCAGTAACAAGGCTGCAGAGCAATCCTCTTTTTGAGTCTTCAAAAGGTCCGAAGTGATCTGAAGAGTGGGTCGAAAATGTATATCTGGCGTCAGCTTTGAAGTGGGAGAAACGTCTAGACTTCCCTCCACGTCTGGTTCTAGAATTTTCTTCTTTTCCTTTTGCCATCCCAGACATCTTGGGACCGGGGCAAAGGCTAGTGTGAAGTTCTTTGAGAATGCAGGAGGCAGCCCCTACTGAGGAGTGCACAGTGGTAAGTGACAGCGCCACTCTTACCCATCTGGTCAGGATGGAGCATCCTGACCCCCTTTGTGACATTGTCTGGGAGGAATACACAAAGGCCAGCTACACCTAGTAATCTGACCCATGACACAGGCCTCAAATGGTTAGGTCAGAAAAATCACAACTTTCTTTAAAAAAAAAAATGTATTTTCAGAATTCAGACTTAAAATGTGACTTTACCATTTAAGAGGATTTTAAATTACAATGTTTTAGATGCCAAACATGACATTTCTACCTGTTTCCAAGCAAAGGTAGCACTGTAATAAGGTAACACAATGTTATCCTGTGAGAGAGGTAGGCATTACATTATTGAAAAACAAATGTAGGAATTTTTAATTATCAGAACATGTAAAGCATCTAAACATATAAAAAGTACATGTCCATTTTTTTAAAAAATACAATGCAACCTTCCTGATGGGGTGTTTAAGGCCTACCCTAGGGATGACTAATGTGTATTAAAATGTATGTTTTATTTTACAAAGTTGAAATGAAACTGTGCACAAGCTACTATGGAAGGCCTGAGGCTTGTTTTAAAAGTGTTACTTAAGTGAGTGGCACATCCAGTGCTGCAGGTCCACCAGTAGCATTTAATTTACACGCCTTGAGTACATGTAGTACCACTTACTAGGGACCTAGTAATAAATTAAATGTGTAAACTGGGTGTTAGAAAATTTTACAATGTTTAGAGGAGAGTGCACAAGCACTTGAGCACTAGTTAGCAGTGGTGCACAGAATCCTAAAGTCCAACAAAAATGGGTTTTGAAAACAGGAGGGTTGAAGGCAAAAATGTTCGGGAGTGACCCTGCCAAGAGGGTTGAGTGCAACATGTATTTAGTGCTGCTGTTTTGTTAAAAAGTTGTTTCATTTCTAAAAAGACTAGCATTAGGCTGGATGTTTATTGTACTTTTTGATTGTTGAGTTCTGAGATCCTGCTAACTCTCTGCCTCCTCGACAAGCCTGTGAGTGCTCTCCCTTGTTGTGTTGAAAATCGAGTCTGAAACTTCTTGTATTTGACCCAAGTTGCAGAGCCATAGTAGGAGGGACACCGGTGGCAAAATAACCCAGCCACGATTGTTGGAGTCCAGTAGTCCCTGTCTATCTTGTTGCATCCCTGAACTGTCATACAGTGGCAGTTTTCCCAAGAGAGCATGTATAGAGAACCATGGAGTCCACACAAGATTTGATACACACATGAATGCTGCATTTATATTTTGTATTTATCTTAAGACAGATAGATGTATCCAGAGCTTTAACATTTTGTGTTCCAATAAGTTGGTCACTTCATTAGCGGAGGCTATTTACAGGGACCATTCATTTTGGTTAAGTGGTGTAGTACATGTTGAAGCCTCCATCAAACCAATGTAGCATATATTATCTGTTTGATACAGTACAGTGTAGACACCGCTGGAACGTGAGCCAGTGCTTATTCAGGGTCGTTGTTTGCATTCTTCTGAGGCCCCGATACTCCCCTCTGTGGTACGCTCGGCACTGTTTTTCCAGCAGATAACCTCTGACTAAGACACTTTAACTAATACAGTGTACTCCAAGACCTTGTTTTCTAGGGAAATGATCAGACAATATGTGGAGGTACATGAGACACTCTACATTTTGCAGTTTCTAGTTTTACTCATTGTTTTATTGTAGTCTATCCTTTGAAATGTATTCCTCCAAAATGCTCTTTTGACATTTTAGAATCTAGACCCAACTGCTAAGAACATAAAATACTAATTAATTCAAAGGGTTGTTAGACCTGACAGCCTTAGGGTGGTCATCCCACCCCCAACTTTTTGCCTGCCTCCCTCCACTTTTCTGACAATGTTTTTGCTGGTTTTAGGACTCTGCACACGTTACCACTACTAACCAGTGCTAAAGTGCATATGCTCGCTCCCTTAAACATGGTAACATTTGTATATCCCCAATTGGCATATTTGATTTACTTATAAGTCCCTAGTAAAGTGCACTACATGTGCCCAGGGCCTGTAAATTAAATGCTGCTACTGGGCCTGCAGCACTGATTGTGCCACCCACATGAGAAGCCCCTTAACCATGTCTCAGGCCTGCCATTGCAAGGCATGTGTGTGCAGTTTCACTACCACTTTGACTTGGCCTTTAAAGGTACTTGCCAAGCCTTCAATACCCTTTTTCTACACATACATCACCTCTAAGGTAGGCCAGGTAACCCATAGGGCAGGGTGCTATGCAGGTAACAGGCAGGACATTTACACCTGTTTTATATGTCCTGGTAGTGAAAAACTCCTACATTTTTTGCAACTCGTGTGAGGCCTGCTCCTTTCATAGGCTAGCATTAGGACTGCCCTCATATACTTTTTGAGTGGTAGATTCTGATCTGAAAGGGGTAACCAGGTCATATTTAGTGTGGCCAGAATGGTAATAGAAAATCCTGCTTATTGGTGAGGTTGGAATTTATATTCCTATTTTAGAAATGCCACTTTTAGAAAGTGAGCATTTCTCTGCACTTAAAAAACATCTGTGCCTTACAGCCTGTCTCCAGTCAACATCAAGGCCTGGCTAGTTAACAGCTCCCTTGTGCATTTCACCCAGACAACAACAAACACAGGACTCTGCATATTGAATGGGTGTTCCTGGGCTGGAAGGGTGGAGGGCTTGACACATGACACTGGGACCCTGGCAGATAGGACTGAACTGAAAGGGGAACTTGTACACTTTAAAACCACTCTTTGAAGTCTCCCCGACTTTAAAGGCATTTTGGGTATATAAACTGGGTCTCTGACCCCCACCAACTCAGACACTTCTGGACCTGCACCTGAATTCTGTCAGAAGACCTGCCTGGCTGCCCAAAGGACTCTCTCGACTGCTTTGCTGCAAAGGACTGCTGCTCTGCTGTTGCCCTGCTGGCCTCTGACCGTGCTGGAAGGACGCTGCCTTCCCCCAGAATGCTCTCCAAGAGCTTGGATTGAGCTTGCCTCCTGTTCTGAAGCAGCAATCTCTTCAACTACTAGCTTTTTGCTAGCACCCAACTCCGGGAACTCTGGAACGACTTCAGCAATGCTGCAACCTGTTCCCGCTCTGTGGACCTCTCTGCACGCAGCGACTGCGGCCTGCTACGCAAGTCCGACGTAGCCGTGACTCTGCTGATGTCCCTCATGGTCATTGCGACACTGCGAAGTCAACACATCACGTCCTGACAGACGAATCGTGGACGCCGCTGCATCATCGCCCCCCTGCATCTTGATGTAACCGATGCCTCTTTCCTCAGAAGCCACAAGGAACTGATGCCACACCAACTTCATCGATGCCTCTTTCCGACGTCCTTGTTTTTTGTTTTCAAAAGGTACTGTACCTGGTGGTGATGATAGCGCCAGTTAGAGCTATTGTGTTTTCTAGGTGCTTTAGTTTGATTTAATCTTTAAAAATTCATAAATGTCCTTGTGTACATTGGATTTTCATTGTTTCAACAGTATTTTAATCAGGTAAGTAGTCTCTGTTTTTCTAAACCTGTGTGGTGTCTTTCTGTGGTGTTATCACTGTGCTGTTGTATAAAGTACTGCACAAATACTTTGCTCATTGCCCTCTAAGTTAAGCCTGACGGCTCGGTGCCAAGCTACCAGAGGGTGGGCACTGTATAATTGTGTTGTGATTTACCCTGACTAGGTTCGTGGTCCCTACCTGGACAAAGGTGTATACCTCTTCCAACTAGAGACCCCATTTCTTACAAGAGTGTTCTCGTACAGTGTCACATAGCCTGTGCAAAACTGTGTTCTGTCTTTGCCAGGAATTTAATGCTTTTTTTTGTTTTGTTTTTAAATCACAGGTACCTTTGCAGACCTATTGCTCTGCATCTGCTGCGCGATCTCCGGTCTTAAGGAGGAAGCCATTGACCAGGAGGCATGTACAGAATTCATCTACGCATCTTATCTCAACATTTTCATCTCGGAAGATGACCTCTCCCAAGCGAAGGCCAATCCGCAAACCCCCACTGCTGTGTAGCACCCCAAGTGTAACTCTGAGTATCCGAAAACAAATGGCTGCAAAGCCTGCTGGTGATATGTCTTTTGATACAGACACAGATGTACTTGATGGCGAAACGCTTAGTTTTCAGCGTGACGCTGACGTGAGCGTTCACAGATCAAGTCACTCTTTGCAGTGTCTTCGAGACTCTCCCGGGGAAATTAGATCCCTTGCTTCTTCTCCTAATCGTGTCCCAAGTTCCATCTTTTCTGATTCAAAATCTTTAATATGCATTTCGCATTGCACACCCAGCAAGTCCTGTACACGGGCCCTCAGCCAGCCAGCTATCCAGGGTAGCCCAAGCGTATTTTGTATTAGTTCAGAGCTCTTCACTCCTACTCCTTGCTCTCCCAATATTTGTTTTAAGCAGCCGTACCCACAAGCCGATCGTATCTCACTTGGAGCTTTTCAGCGCGATCCTTCCTTGCAGCCTGTAGTCTCTTTGAATAGTGATATAGTTAGTAGATACTTTTTGACTTCAAAGTGGCAGTCTCCCCTTAAGGAGGTAAAAGGTAGTTTAACTTTGGACTGCCTTGGTATTGGCAGACCATATCCAGGAGTAGAATCGACAGAGGAAATCACTCGTGAAGATACCGGTAGAAACGTTCGCCGCAGCTGTGAAGATGAAGAGAAGACCACGTCTGTTACCAAGCAATACAGCCCAACTCTGAACGCAGAAACTGTAACCCGAAATAAGATCTCCGAGACCAGCCAGTGTGGCACGCTGCCCCAAGAAGCCAACAGTTGTACTGTTGGTACTGGGAGGAAGGTTTGCATCAGCGGTTTCAGCTCTAAAAGGTGGGGCAATCGAACACGCACTGCAAATGTGACTGCGAAAACCAACAAAACTGATCTGCAGCTTTCATTCCGCACCCAGCACAGCAGTGCCTCCCTACTCCTTGAACATGGTCTTGAACGTTGGAAGCACAGAGCTAATGAGGTAAGATCTGCAGATGTAAATTAGATGTTCTCTTGGGAACTAGCAACACAAATTCCCGAAGGTTGTGTATTTGAATCCATAAGTATTACAGCAGGTCACAACTTCAAATACAATCCCAGTACTGCTCGTATGACGTTGTCTTCGATGACCGGTGTGAAAGAAAGCTGTATGTCAAATATTTTCATTGACTCGCAGTGATGACCTGCAATTTTATTTTATATCTGCTAAATAAAAATGCAGGCTTTGTCAAGGAAATCCGAAGCTGTTTTAAATGTCAAACATTTTAAATACGCTAATAAAAGACAGCAATCGATTTTATCATGGTTTAGAGTGGGCAGTGATGCGAGTTAAAACGGCGTTTTATTTCATTTGAGAGTTATCAGAATAAAAGTGCAGTGAGGCCACGGAAAAAGTCAGTTTCAGCCTTCTGCGAGGTGTGTATTTCGAGAGCCTTTCTGCCCTCATTTATCTACACCGGTTCAGTCGGGGAGGGATGTCACGTGATTTTTAATGTAATGGCTCATAGCGATTTCGTACACAAGAGGCACATAACTGACGTGCCCCCAGTGAATTTGGTTCAGTACTTTTTGTGTTTGATGCACCCTTTCAGTATAACATCCACCGAATACATATGAATGGTGGGTCTTCACATTGGAGTATGGAGCCTTTGGCCTGAACTTGTGCCTTAATTTTGCTCTGTTTTCTTTGGACCTTGCGGAGTTGGTTGTTTTAACAAGGACCAATGACACAAATCTCAAAGAGATTAAAGAGGAAAACCTTCAACACATTTTATTTTGGAAAGCTTTGGAAAACTGAATACCTTAAATGTAAAACCTAACGGGGTTCAGTTGGCTTAGTGGGGCTTTTGCTACAGTCATCTAAAGTATATTACTTGCTAGGTTATGTCTGTAATTCTCAAGTGCTGTTGTACCCAGTGTCTCCATGAGGGTGCGTTGATTCACCTAATGAATGTTAGCAAAATGTGAGTGGAAAGTATCCCGATTTGAAAGAGCAGAGTAGAGTGTGCCCTATCTTTCTGTATTTGTATATTTATTTTGTTGAATTCCTAAAGAAAATAATCCCAACAAAATGTACTGGAGTTAACGAGACTAAGAACTTATAATTATTATCCGACCACCAAAACTATTAATTTCACAGCAGTACTGAGAGTTGGGGATGTATCGGTTTTAATGTTTTTGTTCTACAGGTGGTTGCCTCTCTTGGCCTTGGGGACAGTTTCGCGATGTTAGAATGCATGATGCCTGCGAATATGCCAGACTCCTGTCTCAATTCATCTGCTTTCTTGAGCCTCTCCTCGAACTCATCGTTTTTCTGTGATAATAGGAGATATGCTCGTCTTCGCGCAGCCCTCAGCTTGCATAAAAGAAAAAAAGGTAATGTGAAAAGTTATTTTTCCTGTTTAAACATGCTTTTGAGTATTAACTGGTATTCATCCGGAAAAATTGAGTATTTCCTCCCTCTGTTTTGCTGTTTCGCCAACCCAAACACGTGGACGCACACACTCAAAGGTGCTTAAGATACTTACTATACTAAAGCTTTCAGCATGGAATAGAGACCAGTGACACCGATGGCTACGTATTACATTTGGCTTCGGAGTTGTCTTTAATTGAAAGAAATGTGACTAAATCAAACGCTGGTAGGTATTCCTGCAGTCTCAAAGACATACCTGCAGTTTGAAAGGAGAGAGTGTAGGAGTTTCCCAAAAACCTTGCCACTTCGTTTGTCACGATAAAATGGCATCTGAAAGCACCATAAGACTCAATAAAGTTTGGTTGGCCATTCAACACCAGCCTCAGAAGGCTTGCTGTGCAATTGAGGTTACAGAACCATACAATTATACAGGTTACAATAAAGAATGCAATCCTCCAAATTCACGACCACTCTCTTAAAACAAATGTTGGTAGCAAGTATATTGGGAAAATGCAGAATCCAATTTGGCAAGGTGGGAGGGACTGAAACTAGATCATGCACCAGTAAAAATCAAATGCCCCATTGGAATGTCAGTCGTGAGGACACACTTTTACAATTCTACACATTACAATGATTATAAAATGCATTGACCTTTACAGGGCATTGTACTACAACTTTGTACTTTTACCACACCAAACTGCTGGTAAGTATATCTACATACATTTTAACTGAAAAAGCCAAAGTTTAAAGTTACATTTTGGTTAGGTATGGTAATTAAGTCTTACTTTATGTTTAAAAAGAAACAAAAAACCCTCAGAAATTCACTGAAAAAACAAAGGTTAAAGTCATGTTGTATTTAGGTCTTGTAATATAACAACTAATGTTTTAAAAAAAATAAAAAAAAAAATCTCAAATTCAACACTTATAGTTTTCACCCATCTCCCTCACTGAGAATAGCTTTTACCTTCACACAGCGTAAGGGGTTGGATGCCTGGCTGGGTCAGCGGTCAGGCCCTATGCCCAAACTCTGCAAGCGGCCACCCCCAGCTGCCACCACCTGAGGTGTAGTTAACCCGCAGACTGCCACCCACAACAGCGCATGACCTATGGCTGTGCGCATCGTGGGGTGGGCCAACTGCCTATGGCCAGACAGTCCCCCACAGACACCCCCCCACACATTTTCTATTTTTATTTTGGCTGTACCTTTGGGGTACCATCCCACAAATGGCACTCTAAAGTGTACTGCAGGACCATGCAAGCTTCACTTAATACTTTAACAAGACCTTGCTGGGTCCGCCAGCAAAATGTATTTTGGCTCAGACAGACCCACCCCTCCCCCCCCCCCCCCCCCTCCCCACACACCAAAAAACAGTTAGGGTACCCTTACTCTTGCCTCTTTGTATGTACGTTTTTTTGTAAACACAAGAAATGGGGACAGAGTCCTCGAGTCCTTCAATGGCGGTTGCAACATTTCTCTTCGTGGGTGGCCAGCAAATCAGATCCTTCAGGACTGTAGGAGGGAACCCTCTTTCTTGGCATGATTACCCCCATTTTCTGCATTTTGTCAGTGTGTTTGACTGTGTTCACTGGGATCCTGTTAGCCAGGACCCCAGTGATTATGCGCTCTCCCTTCTAACTTGGTAACTTGTACCATTTTCACCCCACATTTGGTATACTGGTGCCCCCATGTAAGTCCCTAGTATATGTTACCCAGGTACCCAAGGCTTTTGAGTTACCAGGGGATCCCCGTGGGATGCAGCATGTATTATGCCACCCATAGGGAGCCTATGCAAAGTATTCAGAGGACCGGGGGGGGGGGGGGGGGGACACGACGACTAGGTAAACACCCTGTCCCTTTGGAAATAGGCGTTGCATGGCTTCAGAGGGATAGCCTCCCCAAGCCACTGGTATGCTTTGAAGGGCACATTTGGTGCCCTCTATGCATAAACCAGTCTACCTGTTCCGGGACTCCTGCTCTGGCATGAAACTGGACAATGGAAAGGGTAGTTACAACTCCCCTGTACCTCACCACCCCAGGGGTGGTGACCAGAGCTCCTCCAGAGGGTCCATAGGTTCTGCCATCTTGATTCAAAGGTTGGCAGGGACCTCTGGGAGCATCTGATTGGCCAGGCAGCATCAGAGCCCCTCCCGATAGGTGGTCACCTGGCTAGGTAACCAATCCACCTTTCAAAGCTATATAGGGTTTCTCTCTTGGGTGGGTCCCTAGATTTGGCTTGCAAGATTCCAGCCGGACTCCTCTGAGACCTTACTTTGACTTCTGTCCACTGGATCCGTGACTGGACCCTCCAGGAACCAACAATCTGCATCCATGACAAAGACTCTGCTTGCAACGTTGTTTCCATGGCTCCTTCCAGCTTTGCACTATTTCCCCCGCTGTGCATCCTCTGAGGGCGGCAAGTCTTCAGTCTGCACGAGAAGGAAGAAGGAATTTCCCTTGGAGTGAAGGAGTCACTCCCCTGCGTCCGCAGGCACCAACTTCCACAAAGACTGGCTGCTTGGATCTCCTCTCATCCAGAGCTGCGTGGATCCTGCATCACTGGTGGTGGTCCGCAGTAGTTCTCTTGGTCCTCTCTGCTAGCTTTCCAACTTTGGTGGAGGTAAGCCCTTGCCTTCCCACGCAGGACACAGTACTCCTGGGCACCGCGTCTTTTGCAGCTGACAAGGCTTGTTTGCATCTCCTCCAAGAAATCTTCAGGCTCTGTGTAGACCCAGCAGTTTTTACTGCGACGCACAGCCCTGTGTGTGCTTGCCCTACAGTGTGGGACCCTTCTCCAGTTGTGCTGCGTGGGCTCCTCTGCGACTCCTGGTTCCTCATCCAGTGGGTCTCCTGTGGGGGCTGTCTCTTCTGTGGACTCTCTGCCTTGCTAAGGGTCCCCTTTGGGCTCCCCCTGTGGGTTGAGTCCTCGTGGACCTTGCTGGTCCTCGGAAGCTCCACTTTTGCTTCATCGTGACTTCTGCCTTTGCCAAGGCTTGTTGGCGGCTGTTTCTCGCCACTGAACGAGTGCAGTCCTTCATCTGGCGTGGGAAGTCGACTGCATCCTCCAGGAACTCTTCATTAGCTCCAGGGCTGTGTTACTGACTGTCTTCGTCTCACAGTTGACCAACTCCTGCATCCACAGTTGGGTGGGTAGTAGCTCCTACTCCTACTGGGCTCTTCTGTGACTTCTGGACTTGGTCATCTTCATCCACAGGTCTTCCTCTTCAAGAATTCACCGCTGGTTTCTTCAGTCTTGTCTGGGTTTTGCATTTTCTTCCTTTTGGGTGGATTGGGGAAAATCCAGTTACTTAGTTCTTTCTTCCTGGTCGCTTGGGAGTACTGTGATACTTACCTTTGGGGTTTCCTAGTACCCCCAGCTCCCCTCTACACATTCCGCTTACCTAGGTGGGGGTCCTGTGTTCGCATTTCATTTTTTAGTATGTGATTTGGGCTCCCCCTAGAGTCACTATTGTCTAATTGCATTTGCACTGTTTTCTATCACTTTATATGCCTATTGCTGGTAACTACTGTCTATATGTGTGTGTATATGTGTGTTACTTACCCCCTGTTGGAGGGTTGCCTCTCTAGTACTTTTTGGTATGTCACTAAAATAAAGTACCTTCATTTTTGCAACACTAAGTGTTTTCTTTCATGTGTGTGAGTGCTATGTGACTGCAGTGGTATTGAATGAGCTTTGCATGTCTCCTGGATAAGCCTTGGCTGCACATTCTCAACTACCTCAAGAGAGCCTGACTTCTAGACACTGCCTACACTGCACTAATAGGGGATGCCTGGACCTGGTATAATGTTTAAGTACCTTAGATACCCAACACATACCAGACCAGCTTCCTACAAGGACTGAAAGATCTAATAGGAAGAAAATCCCTCTTTGCTCTATTTTTTAGGGTCGAGCCTGCGTCGCATGCACTTGTGCATGCGTATCGCTAGCAAGGCGCTTTAGGTATTAGAAAAGGGCTCGGAGCCTTGTCAACGTCACGTCAGTGTCTTTCATTGGCACATTGGCTTGCCTGTTAGAATCCACTTCCTTTGATTAGTTGAAGGCACGCATACGTCATGCCTTTTCCGGTGGTTAGCCCTCCTCGAGCGCAGCGAGCAAGTACATAAAACATGCAAGGCTCGCTGTTTCCAGTCAGGTTTGTGGACTACTTTTTCTCTATTTTCGCAGCGCGATCTTGCTGGGCAGAAGTCGAACTCTTTGCATACTATCGACCTTGTTACACAGTTAATTGCACTTTTGCCGGTTATGTTCATAATTGCACTTTTGCCGATAGGTATTATTATGTGTGAACTGTAGCAGCGCGATCGCGCTTTTTTTTTCTTTTAATGCCAGAAAAATCTGTTTGGGAGTTTACAACTGGGAATAGCTGTAACTCCGACAAATGTGAGACCCTAGTGCATTGCAAATGCTTGTTTAAATTTGTGGTACCAACCGTAGGAAAGTCAATTTCTTTTGGCATGGTTAACGCCACGTCTTGCCTTTTTATCAGAGTGCTTCCACTGTTTTCGGTGGGGTGCTGCTAACCAGGACCCCAGGGATTGTGCTCTCTCCCCTAAATTTGGATGCTTTGGTACCCTTTACTCCCACAATTGGCATACTGGTGTACCCCTGAAAGTCTCTAGTATATAGTACTTAGGTACCCATGGCATTGGTACACCAGGGGTCCCCCAAGGGCTGCAGCATGTATTATGTCACCCATGGGAGCCCATGCAAACTGTCTGCAGGCCTGCCATTACAACCTGTGTGAAAAGGTGCACCCTTTCACTGCTGGTCACTGCACCAGGTCACTGTAAGTCACCCATATGTTAGGCCCTTTTAGCCCAGAGAGCAACATGCAAGTTCCTGTGTGTGAGGGCACCCCTGCATGAGCAGAGGTGTCCCAACGAACTCTGTTTCTAGTGCACTGGACTTCGTAAGTGTGGGAAAGCCGATTTACCCATGCACTGGCCATAGGTCACCACTACCTGTGGTCCAACTACATAATGGCAACTCAGAACCTAGACATGTTTGATATCAAACATGTCGGAATGATACCCCAATACTAATGCCAGTATTGGTGGCATTATTCCATGCACACTGTGGGCTCTGTAGAAGACCCCCCCCCCCCCCCAGTATTGTTGCTACAAGTCTTTCAGGGTTTGCAGGCAGCCCTGCTGCTGCAACCCCTCAGACAGGTTTCTGACCTCTTGCTGCTTGTCCAGCTCAAGCAGGGGAAGGCAGAAGAAAGGATTTCTTGAGGGAGAGGGGATGCAACACCTTATCCCTTGGAAATAGGTGTTTCAAGGCTGGTAAGGGGTAGCCTCTCCATGCCACAGACCTGCTTTGAAAGGCCCATTTGGTGCTCTCCTTGCATAATACGGCTTACACCAGTCCAGGGACGCCCCGGTCCCTGGTCTGGCGCGAAAGCACACAAAGGAAAGGGGATTGACCACTTCCCTGTCCATCACCACCCCAGGGGTGATGCCCAGAGCTCCTCCAGGTGGCCACTTGATTCTGCCATCTTGAAAACAAGATGTGCAGAAGACCCTGGGAGCATCAGTTTGGTCAGGATAGGTGACTGACGTCAGTGACCCCCATCTGATAGGTGGTCACCCTGCAGAGTGACCAAGCCCCGTTAAGGCTATTTATGGACTCCCTTGTTGGTGGGTCCCCAGGTTCAGCATGCAAGCCCCAACCTCTGGCCACCAGACCTGCTGCTTGACTTTACAGGAACCAAACAAGTCTGCAACCCCTGGAACAACCTCGCCTTTCAACATTGTTTCTTCTGCTTCTTCCAGTAATTGCAACATTTCCATGGTTGTGCATCCTCTGGGGTCGGCAAGACTTAAGCTGCACCAAAGAAGCAAGATGGAATCTTCCTTAGAGTGAAGGAGTCACTCTTCTGCATCTGCAGACACCTAAGGTTGCTGGTAGCTGCTCTCTACAGGAACTGCATGGATCCTCCAACATAGGTGGTGGTCCTGTGTGATCTTCTTGGTCCTCTCTACCCTCTGTCCAAATTGGGATATGGTGAGCCCTTGCCCCTTCCTCCCAGACAGTGCCCCTGTGTATCACGACTCTTGCAGCAACCAAGGCTTGTTGACCCCTGCTGCAAGGGCTCTTCAGGCTCCAAGTAGCCCGGGCACTAGCACTGCATACTTGCAAGGACAGTCTCTCGTCATCTTCAGCGACATGGGACTCCTCTCCAGGTGTGCTGATTTGGCATCACTGCAACTTACTGTGCCTGCTGGCAGTGGTTTGCCTGTGACTGCTTGTGCTGGCTCTCCTGAATGCTGATGGTCAGCCTTGACTCCCCTCCAAGGTCACTCCCGGGTGGACTGGACTTTGACCCCTTCTTTTGCAGGTCCTCTTTATCTGGAGTCCACTGTCTGCTTCCACTGGAGTGGTCCTGGTTTTGCAATCTTCCTTTTCCAAGTCCCTTTGTTAGTCTCTGGGAAGACCAGGTAACTTCTGCTCTCCTGGTCGGTGGGGGTCATCTAGGTACTCACTTTTGGGAGTCCCACGTTCTCCAGCTCCCTTCTAACTATTTCATATCCTTGGGTGGGGGGGACTTCACTTTGCATTCCACTATTTTAGTACATGGTTTGGCCCCTCGAAAGGGCCCTGGCCTTTTCTGCAGTTTTTTTGCCGATGCTTGTTATTTACAATACTAATTCCTAATGCGTATTGTGTGTGTATGTATATATATATATATGTATATGTATGTATAATATGGTGTGTACTTACCTCTAGTTGGGGGACTGTCTATAAGTGATCTGTAATAAAGTACCTTTATTTTTGTCACACTGTGTTGTTCCTTTCATGTTATAGAAGTTGCTGTGTGACTGCTGTGGATTTGCTAGTGCTTTACATTCCTTCTAGATAAGTCTTGGCTGCTCACCACAGCTACCGCTAGAGAACCTTGGCTTCCTAGACACTGTTTCACTAACTAATAGGGGTTGCCTGGACCTGGTATAAGGTGAAAACACCATAGGTATCTACCACACACTAAGCTAGATTCCTACACCAACCATCCATTTTCACAGTATTTTGGATCCTAATTTCTCTAAAATGACTGAACAGATATAGAGCAAATGACACAAAGCAAAGCCCTTCACCAAAATGTCCTGGTAATGGAGACCAGTTATTATAAATCACCACATAGTACCTAATTCTAAGAGTAAGGACAGTTAATTAATAGTATTCTCTTGATCTCTAATGTCACCAGTACAGTGATGAGCGAAAGTTTACATTAACTCTTGGTGCAACACACAAATACATAAGCGCATATTGTGCAGAGCACAAAACCCACCAAGTGAACAGTGAAAAGTGTAATAAACCTTGCACACACATGTGCAACAGAGACTAGTGAATAACACAGGTAAAACTACTCTCAAAATTCGAACTGATAAAATATAATTTCTTTAATCAGCTCAATGAGTTCGAACATTTCACTGGACGAGCTCCAACAAATTGTCTTGCGCCATATTAGCTGTCAAAAATTCCAACCAGGAATACTAGATCAACCCGACACTTTATACAATGATACTTTTGTCTGTTAAGTGAAACGAGCAAAATCCCTTATGGTGCATCGGGGTCCACCGTCATAACAACACTAGCGATTAATAATTGGTGAACAATAAACATTATTACTCATTTGTTTAAATAAAGAAAACTGGGTGTGACTGTAAAGCCGTAGCTAATAGACCTGTACTGAACAGCTCACCTGATAAATATTGAAGCAATAGCAAATAGTGAAAAGTGATGCCACGAGTATCGGTTGTGAGTAGGCTGACATTTTATGTTGATAATGTTGACAAAGCCTCTTTTCTCTTTATCCTCACTTAAGAGGGAGATAGAGACATTCAGGGAAGCCTCCGGTTTTAAAGCAAATTTCTGAAGTACAATATCGTTAATCTCACCCTACCTAAGGTGACCAAGCTCGTTTAGACTACCTTTTCTTCTTCACCTGGACAGCCCATGTGGGCTTCCAGATACTCCAGACACCAGGCCAAACTGCTGACAGCAACTACGCAAAGGTACTGGACACTACCAGATCAGATCTCTTCTTGGGAAAGTTATACTCCCTTGTGGCTAGGGCTGCTAGCGGCGGTTAAAGTGACACTTCTAACAAAGCTGCTGTATGCCAATCATTCTCTAACATGCAGCCCCCTCCCCTACACCATCAACAGGTTACAGCACCTCATTGATGACATTGTTTGGGGCGGGGAAAAAGGCGTGTTGCGAAGAAGCAAGCTTACTTGGTTGGCCTCTTGAGTTGTTGGACTGAGCATTAATGCGATACTGTCAGGCTGCCCAGTTCCACTACATGGTGGAATGGGCTAGGGCATACATGGAGAAGCACTGATACTTTATTGACTAAACAGTGGCCTGCATCCACATCTAGAAAATACCAGAACTGCCTAAACCCCATCGCCCCTCCAGTGTATACATTTCTCCAGTGATGCATGCCACAATAGGAATCTGGGATAAAATGCAAACCCGTCATGAGCTCTCCTCACGCTTATCGGCCCTGCCCTTCTTTACAGGCAACCCCTACTTTCCAGCAGCACAGTGCTCTTCTTTTGCCACCTGGCAGGTGGCAGGCTGCAAGAGGTTGGGTGATGTATTTGAGGCCGAGGGCATCATGAATTTTGCACAACTCCAAACTCAGTATGTCCTTCCTTCCAGTGCTCGCTAGCAATATATGCCCCTTCAGCACTGACTACTGCAACCCCACATCCACTCCCACGTGAGCCGTCATCTGACCCCTTTTGAAAAGTGTTTCCTCACCTGGTCATCTGGCAAACGCATACTCTCTGACATCTATAAATTCCTCATTGACCCACTAGAGTCCCCCAAATCTCCAGCACGAAAACACTGGGAAGTTGAATGTGAACGTACCTTCACCACCAAGGAATGGAGTGACATCTGGCACAGGGGCCTGCACCTCCGCCTGTAGTGTGACGGGCACAGAAATTATGCTAAATAGTGCGCAATACTAGTATTACACACCAGCTGGAGTGGCTAAGTGGAAACAGAACAGTGACACGGTTTGTTGGAGACACTGTGGACAGCTAGGTACACTTACACATTTGCTCTGGTACTGTTCCAAGATACAACCCCTGTGGACGGAGGTACTGACTGACATTAACATGATGTGTGACAGACATTTTCAGATTCTCCAGTTATGTAAGCTAAGGACTTCCGAATCCGCTCACTTATCTATTGAATTTGTCAAAGGGGGGCGCCATCACACTGGTGCTTGGGGCTGCAAAACAGGTCCTGCGGACACGTAGTAGCTCGACTTGGTGCCATCACTCTTGGATTGGCTCCAAACATTGAGGGATCTTGTTGGAATGGAGAAATTAAAAGCCACTGCATCTTGCATGTTACCACACTTTGAGAATACTTGAGGGGGGACTGTGTGTGCTTCCGGTCTGATGAGTTTCGAGAGTTAACGTGCCCGGCCTACTTAAGAATCCTTGGACTCATCCGCGTGGACCCATACTACTCCATGAGAACTAGGGACGTTTTCTACTAAATCCTCATAACCTTCTGTACTAGGGTATTTGAAATTAAAATGACAACTGGCACAAAAACACACCGTGCAAGCACAACAGCTGTGTTTTCAAAGCAACAATGTAACCTTTGGAGCATTAATGTAAAAGTGAGGGAATTCCATATAAAACAGCAGTGCGTGCACAACTGCAGTCCTTTTTTTTTTTTTAAACAATCAACAACATGGACCATGTTACGGAAAAAACTGTAAAGAAAGCATGCTCCATTAAAAGAAGTGCATTTTCTTTAAGACATGCAAAACTAACATACGCTTAAGCGCAGTTGGTTCACCACCCCTAAAACACATCTTCATAAAATCATGTGGTAAGCCAAATAAGAAAAAAGTCAGTCGAAAACAACGTAAATGCGCAAAGGAGAAAGAATGCATGTGAAAGGGACAGTTGTAATGGGAAGGAGCAAAAACACAAAAGACATAACAATTGGGACGGCTTCACCACCCAAAAGAGATGGATTTTAAAATACACACAAAGTCACCAATGAAAAGTAAGGGCCGTGCTGGGGCCTAACGTGAGCCCACAATGTAGATACAGCATGTCTTTGTTCAAGATGGTTATTTACCTGGGGAGAGGCCTCAGTGAAGTGACCCGTACTTTTCATACTTGCTATGTAATAGAGAGATATTCCCTGTGCATGAATACCTTCCCCACCCTAAGATGCATTCTGCTGAGTCTGGCTAAAGGTGTAAGTGAAGAAGCAGTTTCTCTCTTTACATCCCACCCTGGTGCCTTCATGGAAGGAATCAGTGGAGAGGGTAGCCTCTCCCCATACTCCACTATACTCAGTTAGTAGACTGTGGGGTGGTGTCATACTCCACTGTCTCCTTACACTCTACTATGCACTGTTAATGTACTATGAAAAGGTCTAATTGGAGAGGCCACTTTCTCCCTACTCCATACTAATGGACACTATAAGGCATAAGTTCTGTAATAAAGGAAAGTGTAAATTCTTCCTCCCAAAAAACTTTACGATCTTGCGAGAGTCTTGCAGGATCCTAATAAAAAGTAGGGGGTAGACAAAATATTGATGCAAGGCATCACTGGAGAGGCTGAATTGCCCCCACACTCTACTACATACATTTGTAGACGTGGGAGAGGGGTTCGTAAAGAACTGTCTCTCCTACACCTCTCTATGTACTCCTGTCATACTGTGAAAAGGTGTCAGTGAAGATGCCACTTTATTCCCACACCCTAATAGTGGGGAGTATAAGGGATATGAAGAAACAAGTACATTTTCCTCCAAAACAAAATAAAATTAAAAAATGTAGGAGGATATAGGAAATATTTCTAAAGAGAAAGGTTACTGTACAGAGGCTTGTGTTTGCACACTCAAATACACACATTCTATGATACAGACCTGTTATGCATTAAATATAGTTTGAGTGTTTGAGCTTGTGAAACTCTTGTGCGAGCTGTACAAATATAGTGGTGAGGGCAGGCATTTGTGTGTTCCGCTCTCGGGAAAGTCTTGTTCTTGCAGGTGTCACCCCCCCCTTCCTAAAACAAAAAAAATGGGACATTATAAATGAAAGAATCACATAATTTAGCAATGGGGTGGTTCTGACAAGAGCCTTTGTGTTTATAGTGTGTAATGCTAAGTTACCTATAGAACTGGATCCATTCCTTTACGTTATCAAGGAAGATTCTGTTCGCTTTGGCAGTGTAGTGCACTCAGTGCCACCTGTAGGGACCTGGAATATCAAACCGGATGTTAAGATCTATAGAACCCATGTCATGGTCACAATGAAATGCCAAACCTTTTTTAATGGCATGCTTCAGGGATTTTTTAATCTTGGGACAAAACGTTTTCGACCTTTGCCATTTATTGGAATATACAAAGGCAATTGGAATATACAAAGGCAATTATGAAATTGTCTCCCTTACTTGGATTTCACCCACAACCCCAGTGATTGTGCAATGTCGTTGCCACCACAATGGACTATCAGGTCAGGATGCTTACAGTCCAAAATGTACTGAGCCATTGGTAAAAAATGATGCCACTTCATACCTCTATGACCAATCCAGGCTATGTGCAAGTTATCCAAGATTCTTGTTAATACTGCAGTTAATGGCATATTCTCTAGCGGAGCGGGTGAAGCTCTGTCCAAAAATCTACAGGCGAACTATGGTGCAGTATGGAGATCTGTGTCACAATTCTCAGCAGAATGTGTTAGCTGCAGGAGCAATATGGAGTTTTATGAGGAGAGAACAAGTGGTAGGGTGACAATTATAAATAATTGGTAGATCATTGGCAGTTACAAAAGTAGCTTAAGTTGCGACAAACTGCCCTTTATCCAGTATTGGATCTTTCATAAATTCACATGCTTGAATCATCCCCGTCGTCGAAGTGGGAGTCCCACGGTACATAAAAAGCAATAATTAATATATATTTTTTTTTTTGCCATAGGCTATAATGGAGCCAGCAATTGCTCACATAGCCAATCCATGTCCTTTTGTGAAAGGACCCAAACCTGCCTGCTGTCCAATCAGGCACCAGCACCCTCTAGAACCTTCTCCAGAGAAGCCCCCTTCCTCAGATTTTCTACCGCACGTCATGTGAAGGGAGTCTCCCTGAGCTCTGCTCAGTTTTTCTTCTACTTCAGAACTTTTTCTCTCAAAAGAGTTGAAACTATGTTGGATTCTTCTAGGAAAGGCCTTTTCTGCCCTTGCAAGACCTGTGGAAAGAAAAGGCTCCATGTGGATGACCCACATAAAGACTGTTTGTATTGTCTCTACCCACAACACCAGGTTAAGGACTGCAAAATATGTTGCACCTTCTCCACAAAGACCCTCAGAGACCGTGAGGGTAGGCTCCTGACATGGTTACAGGCCAAGTCCTGTACTTCAGGTGAGGAGAGTGGGTTAGAGAGGCCACACGAAAGGTCCAGATCTGAGGACCTGGGCCACACAGAAAAATCCAGGAAGAGGCAGAAATCACATCATGGGAAGGGCTTACAGACTTAAGTCTCCTCTGAGCCTTCCTCTCCTCTTCAAAAGGAGTCCTACCGTTTATCTCCTTCCTCAGAGCCTTCCACTTCTGGAAAAATGACTCTAAAAATCAGATCGACGACGACACCGTCGACGACTGTGACGACGACGACGACGGTTCCAACAACTACCGTCTCCACTACATCGTCGACGAAACCGTCGTCAGCGTCGACTACCTTAACTTCGACGGTAAGGGATCCTATCCCCTCTCTCAAAACTCCGTCGACGAGTATATCATCGACGGCAAAAACATCGTCGTTTACAACACCGTCGACAACTGCCCCGTCGACTATAACGTCAGCGACGCCATTGTCATCGGCATTTTCGCCATCGACGGAGACACCGTCAAAGAAGTCATCCTCAGCTAAACCATTGTCGGCAAAACCATCGTCGGCGAGACCACCGTCGACAAGACCACAGTCGATGGAAAAATCTGTACCATCCACGGCTCCATCAACTTTCACGCCATCAACAGCACTGGTGCCTATTAGACAGATTGAGGCCACTTCTGCCTCCTTCAGGTCACCAGATCTCCGAGCCATGGTCAGGATCAGATCTCTACCCGCCCCGGACATTTACCCAACAGACACCTCTCCAAACAAGGTGTCAGCTTTAGTACCCAGTCATCTTCTTGACTGGGAGGAATCCGACGAAGGTCCATTCGGAGATGCACATAGCCCCTCGCAGCTCCATGTCAAGTACCAAGATGAGGATGACGAGGATGAGTATGAACAATACCAACCATACTACTCTCATCAGGAACAATATTACGAAACACGAGAGCCTCAACACAGAGATTCTGTACAGATGCCTTCCTCCTTAATCCAGGATTTACAGTCTATGCTACAGGATTATAGGAGAAGGCTCCCACTGGAAGCGGAAGATCAACCACCAGTGCCAGTTTCTCCGGTGACACCAGTTAATGTCCCTCCTCCTCCAGCTACTCCAAGATTGACATCCCACTCGGTGTTAGCTGCACCCCCCAGAGACGAAGGTTCCACTTCAAGGGAATAGGAACAAGAGGAAGGAGAATTTCCACCCCATAGCATCCTACCGAGGAATGGGATGATTACTTGGCCCCCACTCCTTCTCCACCACCTCCTCGCCCCTCTGATTCTCCGCCCGAAGACACAGGTGGTTTCCATAATCTTATGGACAGAGCCGCGGTACGTTTTCACCTTCCAACATCTGTCTCCCAGTCGGAATGTTTCCTACATGATTTTAAAGAACAATCGCGGAAGTCGGTACGGTCCATTCCGATTATTGATTTCATATGGAGCGAAGGCACAAAGATTATGCGAAACCCGGCTACGGTTCCTCCAGTTCTGCAAAAACTGGATAAGAAGTACAAGGCAACCCAAGATTCTCCGGCATGCCTTACTGGCCATCCAAAGCCTGACTCAGTGATCTCACAAATAAACAAGCAGAGGCACGAAAGATCCTACAGGAAGGTGAGCGTACGTCGGAAGAAATTATCGACTGCGCTCTTGACGTAGCCTCTACTGGTTTTCGCCAACTAGCGGGTGCCGCAGTCTTACGACGGCAAGGTTGGCTCAAGGCCACATCTTTTAGACCAGAAGTGCAGTCCCGAATCCTAGACATGCCTTACGATGGCGAATCTCTAGTTGGCAAACATGTAGATGACGCACTTCAAGCCATCAAGACTGACACGGACACCGCCAAGTCCCTGGGTACCCTGCAGTATCGGAAACAGCCCTTTCGAGGGGCTAGAGGAAGAGGTTTCACCTCATTTTGAGGTTCCTTCCACAGGCAATACCAACAATCCCAGTACAGGCCTTCATACCACCAACAGTACAGGCAATCATCGACTGCTTCCTATACCAGACAAGGAGGTAAACGTAGGCAGGGTTCGCAACCCAGAGATCAACCCAGAAAACAATGATCTTCTACAGGCACCGGCTATGCTTCCCCAATGCCCACGACATCAGCAAATAGGAGCAAATATTTCCAACTTCATCCAAGAGTGGAAGAAAATAACATCAGACAGATGGGTGCTGGATATAGTGACAAGAGGTCATACCCTGGAATTCACACAAAAGCCACCGCTTCACCCACCAACATCAGGCAGATCTCTCCATCTTCGTCTGCTTCAAGCGGAAGTATTCAGCCTTTTTGCCAATGGAGCTATAGAGGCAGTTCCTGTGCAACAACGGGGTCTCGGATTCTACTCCCGGTTTTTCCTCATAAGGAAGAAGTCAGGAGTTTGGCTTCCTATACTAGACCTCAGGAAACTCAACAAGTTCCTTCGGAAACAATCTTTCCGGATGATCACACTGTCAGATATCTTGCACCACAACTCTAGATCTCCAGGCTGCCTACTTCCACATACCAATACACCAAAGACATCTCAAATATCTCCGTTTTACAGTAGCCGGTGCCCATTATCAGTTCAGAGTCCTACCATTTGGCCTCAGATCAGCTCCGAGAATCTTCACGAAATGCCTTGCCCCGGTCGCAGCTTTCCTCAGAAGCAAGGGTTTCCAGGTGTTCCCATACCTGGACGACTGGCTCATAAAAGCTCCATCATCTCTACTAGCTTCCAAAGCGACAAACGCCTGCCTAAAACTATTCAACGGTTTGGGTCTAACAGTGAACCTACAGAAGTCAGTCATGCTTCCCGCATGCAGGAGAGTTTTCCTGGGAGCAGAATTAGACACTATCCAAAACAAGGCATATCTTACCCTAGCAAGGCAGCAGAAGCTGACCCAATTGGCTGTCACAATCTCCGCAAAAAAGTTTGTTTCAGTACGACTGTTCAAATCGCTCCTGGGCATGATTTCCTCAGCCATAGTCCTAGTACGGCTAGCAAGACTCAAAATAAGGCCGCTGCAAGAAGAACTACAACTTCAATGGACCCAGTCGCAAGTATCCTTCGACAACTTAACTGTCACACCAAAGATTCGGCAGGCGTTAGAATGGTGGTCTCACATCAACCACCTCTCCCACTGGCTTAATTTTCTAGCACCAATAACAGACTTTGTCATCACCACGGACGCCTCCTTGGAAGGGTGGGGAGGCCACTTACAGGACACGCGCATTCAAGGCAGATGGTCCAAGCTCCAAAAAGAGATGCACATAAACCTGTTAGAGCTGAAGGCGATTCATCTCATGCTCAAAGCTTTTCTGCCACGCATCGCAGGATCATCAGTGTTAGTCAGAAAAGACAACACAACAAGCATGTTTTACATCAACAAGCAGGGAGGAACAAGATCCCTCTCCCTCTCGAGAAGCTCAGTCTCTTTGGAACTGGCTCACACTGAACAACGTCCGCCTCAGGGCGGAGCACCTGGCTGGGGTCAACAATGCTCTAGCGGACTCTCTCAGCAGGACGGAGGACAACTGTCACGAGTGGGAACTCAAACAGACCATACTCGAGGACATCTTCCAACGATGGGGTCGGCCGATCCTAGACTTGTTCGCCACCAATCTGAACGCCAAATGCCAGTTTTACGCCAGTCAATACCAGCTCACGGGGTCGTGGGGAAATGCTCTTTTGATGAGATGGTCCGGGATCTTTGCATACGCTTTTCCCCCCATTCTACTGATTCCCAGGCTCCTCTGGAAAATGAAGACCGAATGCTGCCGGATCATTCTGATAGCCCCAAGTGGCCCAGGCAGTACTGGTACACGGAGCTCCTACTCCGGTCAGTAGCCAATCCAGTCCGCCTGCCTTGCAACCACAATCTTCTAACGAAGAATCAGGGTCTCATCTTACATCCAGACCCAACTTCGCTACACTTGCATGCTTGGCTCCTGAGTACAGAGAGTTCTACGATATGAACATTGATCAAGAATGTAGACTTATATTATCTAAGGCACGAGCAGAGAGCACGAACAAGACATACAAACTCAAGTGGAAGAGATTCTGTGTTTGGTGCTCTCAGAATAATTTTCACCCATTTCAGATTAACCCTGAGCAAATTCTTTCTTACCTGCTCTCTCTCTCCAAAGCTGGTCATTCCCATGCATCAGTCAAGATTCACCTAGCAACTATAGCCTCTTACAGGCGATCGGCTGACATACCATCGATCGGCTCATCCAGAGTCATCAAACAGTTTATGGAAGGGCTGTTCCGCACTTTTCCTCCGGTACGCTTACCTCCGCCAGAGTGGCATCTTAATATTGTCCTTTCCCAGCTCATGAAAGCTCCTTTTGAACCCATTCATAGGGCGGAGCTCAAGTACATCACCTGGAAAGTGTCAACCTTGCTCGCTCTCACCTCTACCAGGAGAGTCAGTGATATATAGGCGTTCACTACTAAAGAACCCTTTTTAGTTTTCTCTGAAGACTACGTTATGCTCCGAACCAATCCCAAATACATTCCCAAGGTTCCATCTTCGTTCCACCTCAATGAACCCGTTATTCTACGAACCTTTTTTCCAAACCCTACTACAATTGCAGAGAAAACTCTCCACTCTTTGGACATCAAACGATGCCTAAATTTTATCTTCAAAGTACCAAACACATCAGAAATTCAGACCAACTCCTAGTATCTTATTCTCTGGGATGACAGGGAACAGGAGTAACCAAGGCCACTATAGCCCGATGGTTTTCTTCGACAATCCAGTTTTGTCACACCAAGGCAGGAAAAACGTTGACTAGGCGCCCGAGAGCCCACTCCACAAGAGCAGTCTCCACATCGGCTGCTTTGTTTCAAGGTATTGCCCTTGATAAAATATGCCAGGCTGCGACATGGAAAACTACGCACTCCTTTACGCAGCACTGTTGTTTGGAGTCATCACAAAGAACAGACTCTCTAGTAGGACAAGCTGTTCTACGCCATCTCTTTCATTAAGGTGAGACCTTTCCTTAGTTATAGACAAATGGTTTGAAATGAAAATAACCATGTTTTTCTATTATGCTTCCATATGAATATGTAATGTGTATGTATGTATTTATAGATATATATTGATATATTTATACATATATTTATATCTGCATTTACAGCAGGAATTTCCGTATTTATGTACATGTACTTAAAATTATCTGTATTCCTTCGAAACTCACGACAGAAATGTATGAGTTTATTACTATTATTATTATTATTATTATTTATATTGGAGATAGAGAGTTTTCATGCTTGCACCCTCCATCCACGCTGGATACAATATTTATTATCCATACTGCTGTCTATTCAGATTCAAGCATGTGAATTTATGAAAGATCCAATACTGGATAAGAAAACAAGTTACTTACCTGTAACTACAGTTATCCAGTATTGGTATCTTTCATAAATTCACATGCGACCCACACTCCTCCCCTTTGATGCTCGCATTTCCTCTCAGGTTATAATTTTTCACTCTTGTGCTGGAAAATCTGAGGAAGGGAGCTTCTCTGGAGAAGGTTCTAGAGGGTGCTGGTGCCTGATTGGACAGCAGGCAGGTTTGGGTCCTTTCACAAAAGGACATGGATAGGCCATGTGAGCAATTGCTGGCTCCATTATTCCCCTATGGCAAAAAAAAATTATTTATTAATTATTGCTATTTTATGTACCATGGGACTCCCACTTCGACGACGGGGATGATTCAAGCATGTGAATTTATGAAAGATACCAATACTGGATAACTGTAGTTACAGGTAAGTAACTTGTTTTCTTATATGGTGCACAGTTAATTGATCAACAGTATGACCTTTTCTGTTGGTTGATTTTCTAATTTTTGTACAATTCCACAAGTCTTGCAAGCATCATTGGCAAGCTCTACCGCTGGTGAAGTTTGTGGGATGCTTCGCACGATCTGGCGAGAGTCTTCCAAGATCAGCTTGCCGCTTAACCGAGTGACCCTGCCAATTAGGCATTTTTTGGTCTTAAATCGTATTACATCAGGAGAGAAAAGAGGTTGTATTACCACAGCACAGGTACCATAAACTGGTGAAAGCAAGCCTAAAGCAATAGAAGTAAAGCACAGCTATTTCATGTTAACTATTAAGGTAAATAACAGGTTATAAGAGTTATTAAAGGGGATTGTAGCACATGTAGTACATGTACTGTGAAACAGATGCATTTATTCTGAGTAGAATGCAAGACTGAGGTGATATTAATGTAAATCAATAGTTGACTTTTCCTCTACACAATTCAAAAAAAGCTTTATTGTGATTGGCTGCAAGGCATGAGGGTTTAGATACTTATGTGTTGCATATCCTCAGGCACCTGAGATTGTCCTTAGTGGTTTGGAGGTGAAAGAAGTGTAATCGCTTTGACTTGTGCTCAGCAAAGGTCATTTGACTTTTGATTAAAAGTGATTTTTGTATTTGGCTACTTTCAAGAGACAGCTTTATTTTCAGGTTCAGTTATATCTATATATATATATGTATGTATATATGTGTGTGTGTGTGTGTGTGTATATATATATACACACAGAAAATTATACAAATATTTAGAAACAACTTTCAATATATTTGTTTATTATGTCAGTAATAATTTGAATGTTCAAAATGCTAAGTAAAAATTGCACGTCCTTGCTGTTGAATGTTAGGTGATTGTATGTAGGAGGCTGGCCTGGCTTGTAGTGGGTACCAAGGGGTACTTAAACTCTGTACCAGGTCCAGTTATCCCTTATTAGTGTAGAAGAGGTGTTTCTAGCAGCTTAGGCTGATAGAAGGTAGCTATAGCAGAGCAGCTTAGGCTGAACTAGGAGACATGCAAAGCTTCTACTATACCACTGGTGTCATATGCACAATATCATAAGAAAACACAATACACAGATATACTAAAAATAAAGGTACTTTATTTTTATGACAATATGCCAAAAGTATCTCAGTGAGTACCCTCAGTATGAGGATGCCAAATATACACAAGATATATGTACACAATACCAAAAATATGCAGTAATAGCAAAAGGAAGTAATGCAAGCAGTGTAAACTTACAGTAGATTGCAATAGGAGCACATAGGTATAGGGGCAACACAAACCATATACTCCAAAAGTGGAATGCGAACCACGAATGGACCCCAAACCTATGTGAGCTTGTAGAGGGTCGCTGGGACTGTAAGAAAACAGTGAGGGTTAGAAAAATAGCCCACCCCAAGACCCTGTAAGGTAGGTGTAAAGTGCACCTACAACCCCCAGAGGGCACAGAAGTCGTGATAGGGGGATTCTGCAAGGAAGCTGCCACCGGATGGAAGAAGCTTGGTGTTTTGCAAGAACGAAGAGGACTAGGAACTTCCCCTTTGGAGGATGGATGTCCCACGTTGTGAAGAAGCTTGCAGAGGTGTTCCCACGCAGAAAGACCGCAAACAAGCCTTGCTAGCTGCAAGGGTCGCGGTTAGGCTTTTTGGATGCTGCTGTGGCCCAGGATGCACCAGGATGTCGCCACTTGGATGAGGAGACAGAGGGGGCGCCCAGCAAGTCAGGGAGCCCTCACAGAAGCAGGCAGCACCCGCAGAAGTAACGGATCAGGCACTTAGAAGAGGAGTGAACCGGAGTCCACCCGAAGTCAGAAAAGGGAGTCCCACGATGACGGAGGACAACTCAGAAGGTTGTGCACTGCAGGTTAGAGTGTCGGGGGCCCAGGCTTGGCTGTGCACGAAGGAAATCCTGGAAGAGTGCACAGGAGCCGGAGCAGCTGCAAATCATGCAGTACCCAGCAATGCAGTCTAGCGTGGGGAAGCAAGGACTTACCTCCACCAAACTTGGATTGAAGAGTCACTGGACTGTGGGAGTCACTTGGACAGAGTTGCTGAATTTGAGGGACCACGCTCGTCGTGCTGAGAGGGGACCCAGAGGACCGGTGAGGCAGTCTTTTGTAGCCTGCGGTTGCAGGGGGAAGATTCCGTCGACCCATGGGAGATTCCTGGTGCAAGAAGGAGGCAGGCTACCCCCAGAGCATGCACAACCAGTAAACAGGCGAGAAGATACAAGGTTGCAGTAGTCGTCTTTGCTACTTTGTTGTGGTTTTGCAGGCGTCCTGAGCAGTCAGCGGTCGATCCTTTGGCAGAAGGTGAAGAGGGAGATGCAGTGTAACTCTGGTGAGCTCTTGCGTTCGGTATCTGAAGAATTCCCCAAAGCAGAGACCCTAAATAGCCAGAAAAGGAGGTTTGGCTACCTAGGAAGGAGGATAGGCTAGTAAGAAAGGTAAGAGCCTATCAGAAGGAGTCTCTGACGTCACCTGCTGGGCCTGGCCACTCAGAGCAGTCCAGTGTGCCAGCACACCTCTGAATCCAAGAGGGCAGAGGTCTGGGGCATGCTGGAGGAGCTCTGGGCACCTCCCCTGGGAGGTACAGGTCAGGGGAGTGGTCACTCCCCTTTCCCTTGTCCAGTTTTGTGCCAGAGCAGGGATGGGGGAATCCCTGAACCGGTGTAGACTGGCTTATGCAGAGATGGGCACCATCTGTGCCTATCAAAGCATTTCCAGAGGCTGGGGGAGGCTACTCCTCCCCAGGCCTGACACCTTTTTCCAAAGGGAGAGGGTGTAACACCCTCTCTCTGAGGAAGTCTTTTGTTCTGCCTTCCTGGGCCAGGCCTGGCTGGACCCTAGGAGGGCAGAAACCTGTCTGAGGGGTTGGCAGCAGCAGCTGCAGTGAAACACCGGGAAAGGCAGTTTGGCAGTACCGGGGTTCTGTGCTAGACACCCGGGGGATCATGGAATTGTCTCTCCAATGCCAGAATGGCATTGGTGGGACAATTCCATGATCTTAGACATGTTACATGGCCATGTTCGGAGTTACCATTGTGACGCTATACATAGGTAGTGACCTATGTATAGTGCACGCGTGAAATGGTGTCCCCGCACTCACAAAGTCCGGGGAATTTGCCCTGAACGATGTGGGGGTACCTTGGCTGGTGCCAGGGTGCCCACACACTAAGTAACTTTGCACCCAACTTCACCAGGTGAAGGTTAGACATATAGGTGACTTATAAGTTACTTAAGTGCAGTGGTAAATGGCTGTGAAATAATGTGGACGTTATTTCTCTCAGGCTGCAGTGGCAGGCCTGTGTAAGAATTGTCAGAGCTCCCTATGGGTGGCGAAAGAAATGCTGCAGCCCATAGGGATCTCCTGGAACCCCAATACCCAGGGTACCTAAGTACCATATACTAGGGAATTATAAGCGTGTTCCAGTATGCCAATGTGAATTGGTGAAATTGGTCACTAGCCTGTTAGTGACAATTTGGAAAGAGAGAGCATAACCACTGAGGTTCTGGTTAGCAGAGCCTCAGTGAGACAGTTAGTCATCACACAGGGAACACATACAGGGCACATTTATGAGCACTGGGGCCCTGGCTGGCAGGGTCCCAGTGACACATACACTAAAACAACATGTATACAGTGAAATATGGGGGTAACATGCCAGGCAAGGTGTTACTTTCCTACATTGTATATTTCTTATATTGGGTTCATAGGTTACTATGGAGATAGTTTTGGTTTTAAGATCTTGGTGTTTCTGAAGCATGTTCGATGTATATTCTAAGTTTTGAACTTACTATATATATTTTCGGACAATGGGTGTGTGTGTCAAGATACCTGATTGCGATTTTTACAGGAGCTGAAGAAGAATAATCAGTCCATCCCGCCACTGCATGTGACCTAAGATTACGTTTGGTCACACAGAATGGCAGGGGGGGAATGTGCAAGTGGATGAAAGAGAGAAAGCCTCAGACTTCTGGTGAATCTTCACTACTGATATCTCTTCTCAGGAGGGTTAGCTCTTGCAAGGCACCTATAACAAATTGACACAATTACTAATTTACTCACTATGCTGACATGACAATTTTCCACAATGCAATGTGAGATCTATAATATTTTCCCTAAGGTTATTTATCTGTAAATGTCTGAAGAGAAGCTTCTCTCCTTGGAATTGATTGTTTTTAAGATTGTTTTTTAAGATTGTTGTTACTGAAAACTGCAGTCTTTATGTATTTTAAAGAATTCTCTAACAGACTTTGTTTACTTCACTACCGACTTGATCTTTCAGTGGTTTGGTACATGTGTGTAGTAGCTTTGAAATGCTGGAGTGAATTCAGTGTTTTCCTTTTTCTTTAGAAAAAGTTCTCCAGTAGTTGTTGTGTGTGGATTAATAACTTTCTTAATATGCTCATCACACACCAAGTCTTTTTTTAAAGGATTCTTCACAACCAGTCTAGTCAAGAATCAGAAAACAAAATAAAATGTCACTTAGTCGAGAAATTGAAAGTCAGACTAGCAACATTCAAAGCGATACGGAAAGGCTCCAGAACTCTCACTCGGCCAAACCCTGAGAGACCCTAGTCTCCAAAGCAAGTGTCTTCAGCTCACAGGCAAGTCTCCTCTGAACACTACTCACAGGTTATATCTAAGGCAGAAATTAAGACTGCACATGCGCTGAATGTGCCCTGTGAATTCTTCCTCAAACCAGTTTCTCACTAATTCCCACAGCAGGAACACTATGTTCCTGACAGGAATTTCAGTTGAAGTGTGAAGTTCTCATGGTGTGCGAGCATGATGATGACTACTAACTCAAGCAGCCTCAGCAACTGGACTGCTCCATGCAATTCTTCTGAATTACAGTGGCTGTCTTGGAATTTTTATGTTTGTAGTTTTACAATTTTCTCAGCAGAATGCTATTTTGGAGCTTTGAAAAGGGATACCATTTTCTCCATTGAGGATATTTGTAACTAAACAAATATTTTATATTTCTAAATGATCTTTTGCGCTTAGTACCCTACAGATGAGAGCATTCTTGACAGTGTGCTAAACACAGTTAAACATATACTAGTTTGGTATTGCACTACAGACTGTGTACTAATGGAATTGAATCATAGATGGAACTCACTCAGATAAGGAATGAATTATTTACTAAAGTGGTAAACACTGAGGTTTCACCTTGTTCACAGGTGATGTGTACAGAGGGAATGTTGACATTAAACTGGAGCATTCATACTCTATAACATTTCATGATATTCACTGAAGGCTTTCTCAAATTGTCTTTTATTTAATCTGTTAAATGTTAAAATGTTTTGTGTTTTGTATTGTAATGATAGAGGCTTCTGTTTTATAAAGCAATTATGAAAATGGTTCACTGACTGAAAAGGTATTTGTAGAGGGTTCTCTCTAACAAAACTGATTTACAACCAGCATTTAACATGTAGAGAGGTTTCAGTACAGAGGCCATTTTGTTTGAAGAGTGTTTAACTAGTACAGTTTAAATTATTGAAGAGTGTTTTGTGAGCAACATTTAACATGTGCAGAGGTCTCACCAGAGAGGCCGTTTTGTTAGTGTTTCAACGGTAGGAGACTATGTTGTCACTAAAAAAATAATTGGACTGAATGCACTTAAAAGAAAAGGATCCCATCTCTCCTGAAACAGAACCATTCAGAATGTGTGGCTTGTTACAGTGTGATAATAGAAGACATAGTATTTGCATAGATCCTTCTACATACATTAATTATCCTCTTCAGGACTGTCAGTGCACAGATAGCTCTTTCTGATCTGAACCAAACACACTGTTCACTCAAAGAAAACATCTGGTGAGAGATGGGTCTATTGTTAAATCCCACACACCCAGTGTCTAATCTCTACAGGGCTGCCAAGAGAGATGGTATGCTGTTCCTAATTTGAACCATTAA
The DNA here is from genome assembly GCF_031143425.1 of Pleurodeles waltl. Classification (NCBI taxonomy): domain Eukaryota; kingdom Metazoa; phylum Chordata; class Amphibia; order Caudata; family Salamandridae; genus Pleurodeles; species Pleurodeles waltl. Next base: position 586,081,664 of record NC_090451.1, read on the forward strand.
CTCTGTATGGACTTGTATAAGAGGGAGTTAGTCTTCAGTGAAACATTACTGTAGCCAAAGTATAGCCTGTTTATATCTGGTAAGAGAGGGCCTAGTGCTTGTCTAGAACAGTCTACTAACCCTTCACCCTCTTCAGAGCGATCAGTAGACTCCTTAATGTCTGTAATCCCATTCATACACCATGTTCTATCAGAAGAGACACCTTTATACAGGGCTTAATTACACTGTAAACTTTTTAGCATCCAACCTTGCATCATTAGAGAAATGTGTCTAGAGAAGGAATCGTCTGGTAGGAGTGAACCAATCACTGTGATTTGAATTGTATTACAAACATCAACTTTTACATGAAAGTTTACCATCCCCCATATAGCCTTTGATTAAAATGTAGTTGCAAATGGGCTACGACTTTTCCACACACCCTTTAGTCTATTCCCAAATTTCAGTAAACATCTTGCTCTTTATAAACCTATGTAACACAGGAGGTACTAGCTCTCAAAGGACTTCTACACAAAAGATTACTACTCTTTTGAGCTATCACATAGAGATACTGCTGACAGAGGGTATTACGGAATACAAAGATCAGTGTTTGATTAAACTGTTCCATGCAGAACGTATGGCATGTTGAAATGTAGTAACACAAAGCCTATCTTTTATTTATTAGTAAGTACTCTTTAAGAATCAGAATTAAGTACAGTGTGTAGTATATGTTTTCTGCGGGGGTTCCAGTCAACGCCGCCAACAAAGCAGGAGAAGACCAAGAAGAAAAAACAGTACTCCAAAAGGGTCTACTACCATGAAACATAGGCAGGAAAAGTGGATGATAAAAGAAAATTCAAATCTTATAGGAGTACCAAGTGTTTCCTAAAAAAAAAAAAGTAATAACCATGTGAAGTTTCTTCTGCATTTGGGAGTAGAATTTTAAAAAGGAAATTATGCATTTGCTGGAACAAGTGCAGAAATTCCAGACAAAGTGTGTATTTGTTGCAGGCGAACCCATTACAAGTCAAAACAAATAGTGTTATTTGTGTAAAAACAGAAGAGAACAATCTACTACAGTGGTTTAAACTTGCTCTTTATTTGATCGTTGAAGATAGGTTTGACTTGTGCAAAAGCCAGATTGTCTGTAAATATTGTATTGAGTAACTGCAGGATAATAAAAAGTCTTCTGGAGGAATTCATAACAAATTGGAAGATTTTCCAATTCCTCTTCAGCTTTAAAACCTAAATGTGTATGAGAGTAGACACACACACACACACACACACACACACACACACACACACACACACACACACACACACACACACACACACACACACACACTCACTCACTCACTCACTCACTCACTCACTCACTCCATCCCTTCAAAGCCATTGTTAGAATGGAGACTAAAAATAGGAAATTACCTCCTTCTGAACTACTGAAAGGTTTGAAAGGCAAAGTTTTGTACTTACTCTTGAACATGAAGGACAATATTGAAACTGTAAGGGTATATTGAGGAAAAAGAACCACTAGTGGCTCTATGAAATGGAGTACCTACCAAAATTGGCATTGATAGGGTTAAGAAAGATTTCCAATACCTTAAATTAGAAAATGCATTTTACAAAGATATTGATGTAGAGGAACATGTTACCTGTCTTTGACCAGAACATTCCCCATCAGTCCTTTCTGCTCCGTTTGAACAGTTGATTTAAAAAAAAGCTGAATAAATATGAATATTATAGCATTCACACACTACATTCCAGCGATATGATGGGTGATGCTTAAGAATTGTAGCAAAAGAAGCAAGCAAAAGGATAGCCAGTAAGTGTGTTGGAAAAGAGTTTATAAACACTGTGTTTTCTGATGTTTCCTACAGGAGAAAGTGGTCGTTGTGATGAGCGTCCACTACAGATACCTACAATAGAGTATAGCTCCAGTAGATTGTATTCTGAAGATCTCCACTTTCGTCAGAACACAACATACATTTTCCACCTTTTGTTTGAGAGTGATCTGTTAGTGCTATCATATGCTGTAGGCCATGTTATGAGAACAGACACACGGTTTAATGACATCACTGTGAGAGATTTTGTGGAACCAGTACACAGTACAAATTAGGTACTAGAAAGCAATTTGA